>NW_025334144.1:208756-508756 GCF_014858855.1 Bufo gargarizans | reverse complement strand
ACTTTCACACTAGCGTTCGGCTAGCGTTCGATCGGATCCGTTCTGAACGGATCCGATCATAATAATGCAGACGGAGGCTCCGTTCAGTACGGATCCGTCTGCATTATTTTAGCAAAAAAAAGCTAAGTGTGAAAATAGCCTAGTACGGATCCGTCCAGACTTTCAATGTAAAGTCAATGGGGGACGGATCCGCTTGAAGATTGAGCCACATTGTGGCATCTTCAAACGGATCCGTCCCCATTGACTTACATTGAAAGTCTGGACGGATCCGCACGGATCCGCACGCCTCCGAACGGCCAGGCGGACACCCGAACGCTGCAAGCAGCGTTCAGCTGTCCGCCTGTCCGTGCGGAGGCGAGCGGAGCGGAGGCTGAACGCCACCAGACTGATGCAGTCTGAGCGGATCCGCCTCCATTCAGACTGCATCAGGGCTGGACGGCTGCGTTCGGGTCCGCTCGTGAGCTCCTTCAAACGGAGCTCACGAACGGAAACCCGAACGCTAGTGTGAAAGTAGCCTAACTAAACTCAGTAAACCTAGCACTGGCATCTTTCCCAGCACTAGCTCCACCCTCACACAGTTCTCTATGCACTGATCATTCCCCTCATAGGGCCACATATGCAGTAGTGGACTGATGGGGACCAGAAAGATAAAGATAAAGGAACCAGAATGGTACAAAATGTTACTTTGCAAAATGTCCCCTTTCTTCAGGTCAAATTTAAGGTGTTTATTTACAATAGTTTTGAATAACCCCTTTAGATTTATAGATACAATTATTAACTGCATGTCTGTGAAGAACAAGAATATTGATCTCTGTTGCATCTGGATCACTTAAATGCAGAGAGTATTATAAACCCATCACTGCTAACTGGCCGTATGAACCTGATCCAAAAATTCCATGAATGGTCTGTCTCTAGATTAAACCAGGGAACTCTACATCAAAACTGTCTGGAAACTTTCCTGTCCAAATTAATCTGGCCTCCTCAAACCTGTATGGACAACACTATGACCAAAGAAGGTAGTTGTAAAATGGAGAGGAAATGTACAAAATAAACAGATTGGGAGATTTGATAGATAACTACTGTGGTTGTTTACAGTGAAGACCCATTAGCGCTTGTATCATAAACCATGGTCTTGCCAGTCAAAATATGAATAGGGAATTTGGGGATTGGTGGATCTGCAGATGAAAATGAGGGCACCATATAAGTGACATGTTAGTTCCCCAGTTAATGTGAATTTTTTTTCTTGAAATACTTTTTTCTCAAGGGTCACTTTATGAAAGATAGTAGAACTGGAAAAACTAAACAAGTTATTAAGAATATGCCTGTACATTTCTTCGGCTGGTTATCTTTATATGTATGTCTGTGAGGGCCACAGAAAATATAATTCCTGTAATCTTATTGCCAACTATCATAATAAAAAGTAATGATATCTGCTGTTAAGTTAAAGAATGTTTTCTTCAGATATGCTTAAAGTGAACCTGTCACGTTGAACAAGGTGTTTGAGCTGCAGGAAGCATATTATAGAGCAGGATGAGCTGAGTAGATTGATATATAGTTTTATGGAAAAAGATTCAGTAAACCTTGTAATTTATTCATTTAAATTCAGGGCTTTGAAGTCAAGGAGGCAGTCCCCATCAGTGACAGCCTTCCCTCTATAACTGTGTATACAGATATAGTTGTCAATCACTCATAAGACCACCTCCTTGACTTCAAAGCTCAGAAAGAACATACATTTAAATGATTGAAATGCAAGTTATACTGAATCTTTTCGTGTAAAACTATATATTATTCTGCTCCATAACATGCTGCCTGCAGCAAAAACACCATATTCAACATCACAGGTTTCTTTTAAATAATAGCATAGGACCATACCAAGGCCATATGTAAGGAAATACTATGGTCACCATCAGGAACCACAGACAGCAAACTCAGAAGCTGCTACAAATCTTCATTAACCACAGCTATGGCTACCCCTAAGTTCTTCCTCATCTGTTGTGAAAAGATAGCTGAAGTGAAAACTGGTGTGAGCTCAGAAGCAGGCCTACCAGAATAACCGAGTTGAGAAGAGTAGAAATCAAGAAGGGTCTAAACCAGGATAGATGAATAGGCCCAAAGAGCAAATGAGGGGTTAATCCACAATCCACAAACTAGTCACGGTCAGAATTCCAGGAGAATCAGTAGAAGCCAATTCAGCTGATGAGGGGGCTAATAAGCAGGTCCAAATTCAGTTACAAAGCTCAGAGGACACATTTATACACAATCACCAGCAGATGGCCATAACTGAGATGCAGACTTATATCTTCCGTATTCTGGGATTGGATGCTTCCAGCCTCACTGATTAGCTGACTAGCTGGGGTCAGCATCGCAGCCCCCTCAGCACAGCCATGTATAGAAGTTTGGTTAGGTAAACTCCTGACAGCATAGCTCCAATGGAAGAGGTGTATCCTAAGAGCTCTCATTCTTCTTAGGCATCATGCACATAGAAGGCCATAGCAGACCTGAGTGCAGGAGAACATACTGAGGCACACAGATTTCCTGCAGATTCCTTGTAGGGTAGGCAGGGTAGGACTGGGAATTTGAAGTGGCCCGGAAAAAAACAACTAAATGTTGCCCCAAGTTGTAGGCGAGTCCAAATTGACAGGAGGCAGGGCAATACAAATAGGCAGGGCCAACACAAGTCACAAGTAGGCAGGCACAACAGAAGTGGACGGGGCCAGTGATATCATAGTATAGCAACAAATATCACCCCAGCAAAACCAAATACCACAGTGCAGCATAAAATACTGCCCTATCACCATACTGAGGACGATGATACAGTTGAATTCAAATTACCTGATGCTCCTAGCATTAATTACTACTGAGATTGTTATGTACCCGGACAGTATGTAAGCAGAGGCATTTGAAGGTACAGTAGAGTCCAATAGAAGTCTATGAGTGCCTAAGGTTGTTGTAAAGCCATGAGCTCTACCAGACTTGCTGAAACAATATTGCCTAATATCCCTGTCATTGCATATGCTATATGAAGATTTATACAGATTATGATACCAAACCATTGCCTTAAATTGCTACAACTATTCTTGCTGTCACTCTGCTGGTAAGGACAATTCTAGATGGACAGCAAAGCAAGCTCTGCATAATACGGCTGTCACTGATTCAAAACTGGTAACAGATTTAATTTCACTAATTACTAATTAGTGTTAAGCGCACTGCTAATTATGTTATGCCAAGTAATTAAGCAGCTAATTAGCTTAGTGTAAGCTGTGAATTCATTAGCATGCCCTATGAAGATAGAGAATGCAATGTTGCATACATGTAGGGCTGCTGTGTAATATCCACTAACTGGCGTACAAGACGTACAAGCGATCAGATTGCACATGCCGGCATGTTTAGAATGCTGTTTACTCATGTCACCTGTTTACTTGGCGACTCTTGACTAATTCACAGTATATGAAAGTTCTTGTATTCACTATGTAGCATTTATTCATATTAAGTAAAGGTGCATAGAACCTCTCCTAAAACCAACATCCAAACATCCTTCAATAGCATTTTACTTTCAAAAGTCCATTTAATGTTTTTATTCCAAGTGATGGAAATTAAAAGGAGATAATCTAAATCTATATAACAGGTGGAATTCCGCTTCTCCCAAACCAATCAGATACATAAACCACCAAGGACTAAGACACTGCAGCCGATTAGAATATTTTAATTAATTTGTCTGCGAATAAAATATTCCATATCATCCTCAGGGCCAGAAACATTTTGTGCATTTACTGACCTTTAAGATCTCACCAACCATTATGGGGCTGAGTTCTAATAAAATCTCAAAGGAACTCGAAACATAAATACTTGGAGGCATCGGCCTGTCTCTCGAGGCACAAAAGAAATTAAGATATCGAAACATATTTTAATTTACTACATTATAAACTTAATTGCATAATATAAAGGGGGTGCATGAGATTAGAAAAACTGAATGTTTTTTTTCCCCAAAAACGGCACCACACTTTTCCATGTGTTGTGTCTGGTATTGCAGATTGAATTAGTCTCAGTTGCAAAAAACAGACCCAGACGATGGAGAAGACCAGGGGCCCTTTTACATGGGCCATGGATAGGGATCATTATCAGAGACAATTATTCAAACAACAGCTCATTCCCGATAATTGGCCCATGGTATCGCTAATCGCCTGAGTGCTAAGAGCCCATTTACATGAGTTGATACACAGGGCAATGATCAGATGGTATGCAGACTTCCGAGTGTTTAATATTGATAGCCTATTCTCAGGATAGGTCATCAGTATATGATCAGTGGGAGTCCAACACCCAGCACCCCCATCGATCAGCTGTTTGAAGAAGATGTCACATTCATTGATCACATTCATTGATCGCAGTTCAGTCCCATTCAAATAAGTGGGCCTCGGCTGCAATACCAATCACAATATAGAGCTATGAGGAGATTTCTGCCCGCACCGGATGTCACGGCTTCTTCAACTTTAGCTGATTGTTGGGGGTGCTGGGTGTCAGACTCCCACTATCAGATATTGATAGCCTATACTGAGAACAAGCCATCAGTATTAAAAATGCAGAAACCTCTTTCATGAATTGCATTGCAAACTGAAAGGAGTTATGCTACTAATATAAATGTATCCCTTCCAACAGTTATATCACTTTTCCAAAATACCTCCTTATTCTAAATGGGGGTTAAATGGGATATGGGATATTTTTTAAAGCATCCTAAATTCTAATTCCCTTATGGAATAAAAGGTTAAGGAACAAGAAGAAACCAATGTGTCTAAATAGAACTGTAAAGAAAGCATTAAATGGCAAAAAGAAAGCATTTCAATCACTAAAACAAGAGGGTAGTGAGGAAGCACTATATGATAAAATAGAATATGTAAAAAACTAATAAAAGCGGCCAAACTAGAAACTGAGAGATTAATTGCCAAAGAGAGCAAAACCAACCCTAAAATGTTCTTCCATTACTGTATATAATTGGTAAAAAGTATAAATCTGAAGGTGTTGGCCCTTTACAGAGTGATGAGAGGGGAGTTGCAGAGAGCGAAAAGGAGAAAGCAAAGCTATTTAAAAAAATGTCTCCACTGTATTCACTGAAGAAATAAACTGTCAGATGAAATGCAGAATGTAAAAGTAAATTCCCCATTAAAAGTGCCCTGTCTGACCCAGGAAGAAGTACAGTGGCGTCTTAAAAATATTAAAATAGACAAATCGCCAGGACCAGATGGCATACACCGCCATATCCTAAGAGAATTAAGTAATGTCATAGCCAGACCCATTTCTGATATTTAAGGACTCTATACTGACAGGGAGTGTTCCACGGGATTGGCACATAGAAAATGTGGTGCCAATATTCAAAAAGGGTAAAAAAACTGAGCTTGGAAACTATAGGCCGGTAAGTTTAACATTTGTCGTGGGTAAACTGAAGGTAAGCTAAGAAATTCTATCTTGGAGCGCCTCAATGAAAATAAGCAAATAATGCCATATCAGCATGGCTTCACGAGGGATCGGTCAAGTCAAACTATTTTAATCAGGTTTGTATGAGGAGGTAAGTTCTAGACTTGACAGCGGTGAATCAATGGATGTCGTATATCTGGACTTCTCCAAATCATTTGACACTGTACCACATAAAAGGTTAGTATATAAAATGAGAATGCTCAGGCTGGGAGAAAATGTCTGTATGTGGGTAAGTAACTGGCTCAGTAATAGAAAACAGAGGGTGGTTATTAACGGTACACACTCAGATTGGGTCACTGTCACTAGTGGACTACTTCAGGGATCAGTCCTGGGCGCTATCCTCTTCAATATATTTATTAATGATCTTGTAGAAAGCTTGCACAGTAAAATATACATTTTTGCAGATGACACTAAACTGTGTCTGTGACACAGAAAAGGACAGTATACTGCTACAGATGGATCTGGATAGATTGGAGGCTTGGACAGAGAAGTGGCAGATGAGGTTTAACACTGACAAATGTAAGGTTATGCACATGGGAAGGAATAATGCAAGTCACCCATACATACTAAATGGCAAAATACTGGGTAACACTGACATGGTAAAGGACCTAGGAATTTTAGTGAACAGCAAACTAAGCTATAAAAACCAGTGTCAGGCAGCTGCTGCCAAGGCCGATAAGATAATGGGTTGCATCAAAAGGGGAATAGATGCCCGTGATAAGAACATAGTCCTACCATTTTACAAATCACTGGTCAGACCACAAATGGAGTACTGTGTAAAGTTCTGGTCTCCTGTGAACAAGGCAGACATAGCAGAACTGGAGAGGGTTCAGAGGAGGGCAGCAGAAGTAATAACTGGAATGAGGGAACTACAGTACCCTGAAAGATTATCAAAATTAGGGTTATTCACTTTAGAAAAAAGAAGACTGAGGGGAGATTTAATTGCCATGTATAAATATATCAGGGGTCAGTACAGAGATCACTCCCATCATCTATTTATCCACAGGACTGTGACAACGGGACATCCTCTGCGCCTGGAGGAAAGAAGGTTTGTACACAAACATAGAAGAGGATTCTTTACGGTAAGAGCAGTGAGACTATGGAACTCTCTGCCTGAGGAGGTGGTGATGGTGAGTTCACTAAAAGAGTTCAAGAGGGGCACGGATGTAATCCACTAGAGATGGGTCATTGATCCAGGGAGTCATCTGATTGCCTGAATGGAATCGGGAAGGCTTGTTTTCCCCTTAAGTGGGGAAAATTGGCTTCTACCTCACAGTTTTTTTTTTGTTTTTTTTTTGCCTTCCTCTGGATCAACTGGCAGGATAACAGGCCAAACTGGATGGACAAATGTCTTTTTTCAGCCTTATATACTATGTTACTATTAGCTGACCGCTGAACCCGGAGGCAAATATTTTTTGATATTCAGTTGCTGTAGGTTATGTCCTGCATTGGAGCATTGTAATGTGGGATGTAGGAAGAGTCATTGGTAAGAACAAGGGGCGTGGTTAGTGTCACATGTCCAATTTATGTCAGGAAACATCTCAACACTCTAGGTATGATAGGACAGTAGTCACATGACAAACCAGGAAGTAGGATTGAAGCACACTTTATCTTTAAACGGGTTCTCTGGGAATTAATAAAATAAAATTACTGAAAATACTTAAAAATGACTTTATTATAAATATATTCCCAAATGTTTTTCATTAGTTATAATGACTCGTTTTGTCTGGGGAGCAATCATTACTTCACTTGACTGAGGTAAAGAGCTTCCTCGTCCTCCTCTCTGCTCTGCTTGTCAGGGATTATGATCCTGAATATAGATGATAAGATGTTCAGCTGAATCCTGTAGGAATGGAGTTCATGAGGAGACATGAAGTACAGAGAGGAGGGAGGGGATATGACTGATGAGCAGCAGCACTTGTATGCACTCTCTATCTCCATTACCACAGCCCCACATTACCACAGCCTGCCCTGTCTGTCCTCTCTGTACTTCATGTCTCCGCATGAACTCCATTCCTACAGAGATTCAGCTGAAGATCTTGTCAGCTATATTCAGGATCATAATACCTGACCAGTAGAGCAGAGAGGAGAATGAGGTAGCTGTTTACCTCAGTTTTGTGAAGTAACTTGTCCTGCTGTGTGATTAGGACAGGTTTTGTATGTACTAATAGGATAGCGGCCATTTTAGTTCACATGATAATTGTCCCTTAGACAAAATAAGCTATTATAACCAATGAAAGGTACTTGGGAATATATGTATAATAAAATAATATTTAAGTATTTTCATTTTCCTAATTCCTGGAGAACCCCTTTAAAGAGGTTGCAGCTCTGGTTCTCTAATACAAAGATCCAAATCTCCTGCATAAACCAACGCTGACTGCTTGCAGCTACCACTAGGTGGAATTTAGGAACTTACTGCTAAATTATTATTCCACCTCTGGGGTCCACTCCATGGTAAGCTAGCTATGATCCGCTGGGATCCAGGATCCAACTGTATTTAAGAAATGTCATCCACATACTGTAGAGCAGGGATCAGCAACCTTCGGCACTCCAGCTGTTGTGAAACTACAATTCCCAGCATGCTCCATTCATTTCTATGTGAGTTCTTAGAAGAGCAGAGTAAGTATGCATGCTGGGAGTTGTTTCACAACAGCTGGAGTGCCGGAGGTTGCCTACCCCTGCTGTAGAGAATGTCCATACTGGAATCCACACATGACATTCGCCCTTTTTGGTGTGTATTTGTGGAAAAAAAGGTCTTATTAGCTATTTTGTGGTGAAGTGAGAAAATTACAGCCCATTTTGGCATGTATTGTTACAGTTACTCCCCGGCTAGCTGGAAGCTGGACCGCTTGGATAGTCTGGATCTCTGTTTAGGGAGAGAGAGAGGAGCCGCTTCGTCTCGATATCCAGAAGGATCCTGTAAATGTGGAACAATCCCACTAGCTATCTTACAGCTAGGATAATCCTTCCCCCCTCCACAAACGAGTCGAGGCTGCGATTTGAAGGTCAAGCTAGAGCGAGGTTTATTGACCGGGGTCTCCTTTTATGCAATCCTGCCCTGGAAAGGGCTACACCTACATGATTACCACAATAACCAATCACATACATGGTACAACCCCCACGTCTCCTCCCCTCAGATAAACCTTTAACATAATTAACACACACACAATGTTACCCAAGTTCTGGATGTACCCCAAAACCAGGGGGTACATCTTTAAATTTGGTATCCTCAGACAGTCCTGTTGTAGGGGAACAACATATCCAAAATATGGCTCCTTCGGTCAAAGGGTTCGGGAGTTACGGGTCCCTGAAGTCCTGACCGACCGCACAGACTTTCCAGCCGAAAATGGTTCCCCAAGCTTTGGCCTTGCGGCCAGTCTCCGCTCATGCGCCAAAACGCCACGAAACCCCTGCCCCCCACAGCCACCTCGGTGTCCGCCAGAATCCCCATGCAAGGTTTAGTCCTTCTACCGAACGGCCGGTCGGTCGGTAGCTCCAGCACGAATCTATGTTGTCCTGGAGGACTCAGCGGTGCTCGCCTGTCTGCGCATCCGGCCTTAGTTCCAGGCGACTGCTGGCAACCACCGCTGTTCGGGCGTAAGATGGCCGCGACCACGTGCAAGGGATGGCGGCCACCCATGCCCAACACAAAGGATTCGTGCTGAACCATGCAAATGGCTGAAAATAGAGCTGGGAGGCAAAATAGCACACAGGGTAACTAACAGTTTTGTAACAGTGCTCCCTTTTTTGTGGAACACTCTGGCAGACACTGTCTGACCCCTTTTCGGGGCAGGTCTGTTTGTCTGGACAACCCGTCGGCGTTGCCATTCTGTTTCCCAGGTCTGTAGGTAATGGTGAAGTTGAAGGGTTGTAATGATAGACTCCAACGTAAAAGTCTGCCGTTATCCCTAGAGACCCGGTTTAGCCACACCAACGGGTTATGGTCGGTAACCAGAGTGAATTCTTGTCCATACAAATAGGGAGTCAATTTCTTTAGTGCCCATACCAAAGCCAAACACTCTTTTTCTACCGCTGCATAGCTGACTTCGCGTGGCAGGAGCTTACGGCTGATGTAGGCAACTGGGTGCTCCCCTCCGTCTTCGCCTACTTGGCTGAGGACAGCTCCCAGCCCGAACATGGAAGCTTCTGTATGGACGATAAAACGTTTGTTAAGGGCTGGGGCCGCCAAGACGGGAGCGTTAACAAGAGCATTTTTGAGAGCTTGGAAAGCCGTTTCACAGTGTGGAGACCACAGGACCTGTCGAGGTAAGTTTTTCTTGGTCAGGTCAGTCAGGGGTTTGGCAAGTGTGCTGTAGTCTGGTACAAACCGTCTGTAGTACCCTGCTGTGCCCAGGAATGCTAGGACCTGAGTCTTAGTGGTGGGGGTGGGTCAATTGGCGACAGCTTCTATCTTGGCCGGCTCTGGTCGCTGTTTCCCACACCCCACCCGGTGACCCAGGTACTGTACCTCGGCCATCCCAAAGTGGCATTTTTCTGGCTTCAGAGTCAGGCCAGCAGCCCGAATCTGATCCAGAACCATTCCTACGTGAGCTAAGTGGTCCCCCCAGGACTCACTGTGGATCGCTATGTCGTCCAGGTAGGCGCAAGCAAAACTCTGGAAGCCATCCAGGAGCCTATCGACCAAGCGCTGGAATGTACAAACCGGATTTCCAAAAAGTTGGGACACTATACAAATCGTGAATAAAAACTGAATGCAATGATGTGGAGGTGCCAACCTCTAATATTTTATTCAGAATAGAACATAAATCATGGGACAAAAGTTTAAACTGAGAAAATGTACAATTTTAAGGGAAAATATGTTGAATCAGAATTTCATGGTGTCAACAATCCCCAAAAAGTTGGGACAAGGCCATTTTCATCACTGTGTGGCATCTCCCCTTTTTCTTACAACACTCAACAAACGTCTGGGGACCGAGGAGACCAGTTTCTCAAGTTTAGAAATAGGAATGCTCTCCCATTCTTGTCTAATACAGGCCTCTAACTGTTCAATCGTCTTGGGCCTTCTTTGTTGCACCTTCCTCTTTATGATGCGCCAAATGTTCTCTATAGGTGAAAGATCTGGACTGCAGACTGGCCATTTCAGTACCCGGATCCTTCTCCTACGCAGCCATGATGTTATGATTGATGCAGAAATTGGCGTCTGGCATTATCTTGTTGAAAAATGCAGGGTCTTCCCTGAAAGAGATGACATCTGGATGGGAGCATATGTTGTTCTAGAACCTGAATATATTTTTCTGCATTCATGGTGCCTTTCCAGACATGTAAGCTGCCCATGCCACACGCACTCATGCAACCCCATACCATCAGAGATGCAGGCTTCTGAACTGAGCGTTGATAACAACTTGGGTTGTCCTTGTCCTCTTTGGTCCGGATGACATGGCGTCCCAGATTTCCAAAAAGAACTTTGAATCGTGATTCGTCTGACCACAGAACAGTCTTCCATTTTGCCACACTCCATTTTAAATGATCCCTGGCCCAGTGAAAACGCCTGAGCTTGTGGATCTTGCTTAGAAATGGCTTCTTCTTTGCACTGTAGAGTTTCAGCTGGCAACGGCGGATGGCACGGTGGATTGTGTTTACTGACAATGGTTTCTGGAAGTATTCCTGAGCCCATTCTGTGATTTCCTTTACAGTAGCATTCCTGTTTGTGGTGCAGTGTCGTTTAAGGGCCCGGAGATCACGGGCATTCAGTATGGTTTTACGTCCTTCACCCTTACGCGCAGAGATTGTTCCAGATTCTCTGAATCTTTGGATGATGTTATGCACAGTTGATGATGATAGATGCAAAGTCTTTGCAATTTTTCGCTGGGTAACACCTTTCTGATATTGCTCCACTATCTTTCTGCGCAACATTGTGGGAATTGGTGATCCTCTACCCATCTTGGCTTCTGAGAGACACTGCCACTCTGAGAAGCTCTTTTTATACCCAATCATGTTGCCAGTTGACCTAATTAGTGTTAATTGGCCTTCCAGCTCTTCGTTATGCTCAAATTTACTTTTTCCAGCCTCTTATTGCTACTTGTATCAACTTTTTGGGGATTTGCTGACACCGTGAAAATTTGAATCAACGTATTTTTCCTTTAAAATGATACATTTACTCAGATTAAACGTTTGATCTGTCATCTACGTTCTATTACAAATAAAATATTGACATTTGCCATCTCCACATCATTGCATTCAGTTTTTATTCACAATTTGCTTAGTGTCCCAACTTTTGGGGAATCCGGTTTGTAGCTGGAGCATTCTTCATCCCAAACGGCATTACCTTAAAATGATATAAACCGAACGGGGTGACGAATGCCGACTTGGGGACAGCCTCCTGGGCCAGGGGAATCTGCCAGTAACCCTTGCAGAGGTCGATAGTGGTCAGATAATTTCCCCTGGCTATACGATCGAGTAGCTCGTCTACCCTGGGCATAGGGTAAGCGTCCGTCACTGTCTTTTCATTGAGCCTCCGATAGTCTATGCAAAACCGGGTTGTACCATCTTTCTTGGGAACCAGGGCCACTGGGGAAGCCCAGGGACTATCGGAGGGCTCAATTACCCTGAGTTGGAGCATCTCATCGATCTCCTTCTTCATCCCTGCCCTAACTGCCTCGGGGATTCGGTAAGAAGCCTGGCTTAAAGGAGCTTGACCAGGGGTATCTACCTAGTGGGTGGTTAAGGTAGTGGATCCTGGCTTCTGGGAGAAAGTGGGGCTTTTGGACTGCAGGAGTTGGTTAAGCTGCTCCCTTTCAGTGGGGCTAAGTCGGTCCCCTATCTTGACCTGAGCTACTATATCTGTGTGGGGACTTTTTTCTAACAGATCTGGAATGGGTAGACTGTCGGGGTCTTCCTGAGGGGGACAGCATACGGCCGTCACGTTCTCCGGCCGCTCAAGATATTCCTTGAGCATGTTCACATGGAATGTCTTTCTAAGATTGCTGTCATGGCAGCTAGCTATTACGTAAGTGGTGTCTCCCCTTTTCTCCACTATCTGGTAGGGGCCCTGCCAAGACGCCTGTAATTTGTCTGTCTTAACTGGCTTAAGCACTAACACCTTTTGCCCTATGGTAAAGATTCTTTTTTCTGGCCCCCCAATCGTACCATACCTTCTGTCTTCCCTGGGCTGATTGGAGGTTAGCGTGCACTGATTTGGCTAATTGCTCCATTCGGTCCCTGAGTTCCAGCACGTACGGCACAATGGGGACACCGTCAGTCTCCATCTCTCCCTCCCAGTGCTCCCGGATCAGGTTTAGGGGTCCCCGTACCTTTCTTCCGTAGAGCAACTCGAAGGGAGAGAAACCGGTTGTTTCCTGGGGCACCTCCCGATAAGCAAATAGGAGGTGCGGCAGAAAAACGCTCCCAGTCTCGGTATTCCTGAGTAAACGTTTTGAGCATTTGTTTGAGGGTCCCATTGAACCTCTCACAAAGTCCGTTCGTCTGGGGGTGGTATGGAGAGCTCAGGAGGGACTTAATTTGCAAACCTGCCAGAGTTGCTGAGTCAATTTGTCCGTAAATTGGGTGCCTCGGTCGGACAGGATTTCTTTCGAAATCCTACCCGGGAAAACACCTGCACCAGCGCATTCGCTACCGTATCTGCTTGGATAGGGTGACAGCTTCTGGGTACCTGGTAGCATAGTCCACTACGGTAAGAATGTAGCGCTTACTGGAGGGACTAGGGGTAGCCAGCGGTCCCACTAGGTCAATAGCAACCCTGCTGAAGGGTTCCTCCACAATGAGCATATTTACTAGATGAGCTTTAGGGTGATCGCCTCTCCTCCCTACTCGTTGACACACATCACAGGTCTTACAATTAGTCCTAAAATCAGCGTGTACCCCTGGCCAAAAGAACATGTGAGTAATGCGGTGTAGTGTGCGGGTTACAGCTAGGTGGCCTGCCAAGGGAATGTTGTGTCCTATCTTGAGTATTTCTCGACGGTATTTGTGGGGCACTACCAGCTGTCGCCTCTGCTGCCCCCTTTTCTCCATCAAGAGATATAGCTTTCCCTTTTCCCATAAAAAGGTTTCGTTATCTGACCCGCTCCCTCCGGTCTCTGCTCGTTCCCGGTACTTTTGTAATGTCGGGTCAGTCTTAGACTCTGTCTCGAAAGCATCTGGGGTGTCCCAGGGTTTGGGACCTAACGGGTCAGTCAAGGTCGGGGTAGGTCTTACCTGTGTCTCCCGCACTGGTGAGAGTTCTCGCTCCGTTCGGGTTTGGGCTCGGGTAGTCACTGGGTTCGCCTCGTTGTTGTCTACTGGAGCATAGGCAGAAGTCAAATCGTTGCCCAGTAGTACTTCGGCAGGTAAATTATCCATTATGCCCACATTCAGGGCCCCCTTTCCCGCTCCCCAATCAAGATGTACTTTAGCGGTCGGAATTTTGTACACATCCCCTCCCGCCACTCTAACTGCCACAGTCTGCCCTGATCGCTTGTGCTCCGGTACCAAATGGCTCTGGACTAGTGTAATGGTAGCCCCCGTGTCTCTTAACCCCTTGGTAGATCGCCCCTCGAGCCATACCTTCTGCCGATGGTGAATTTGGTACTTGGCGGCGTACTGTAAGCATCTTTGTGTTCGACCCGTGCTGGGGTTCGGTAGTTCGTGGGTTCGTGTAGACGGGAGTCGTAATGTTCATCGGCCAATTTGGCTGCTTCTTCTAAGGTAGAGGGTCGTCTGTCTCGCAGCCATTCCTTCCCTTGCTGCTCCATGCCGTTATAAAAATGTTCTAAGAGAAATAATTGTAAAATTTCCTCACCAGTCACAGCTTTACTTCCGCTCATCCAGTGATTTGCCGCTCTCCGCATTCGGTGCGCCCATATGTGTGTCGTTAGGCTTCTTTTTCATGCTCCGAAATTGGCAGCGATACGTGTCAGGAGTTACAGCGTACCGCCGCAACAGTGTCTCTTTGACCAGCGCATACTGTGTCACTTCTTCAGCGCCCAGAGTCCGAAATGCTTCCAGGGCTCGCCCGGATAGTTTCCCAGACAATATCGTGGGCCACTCTCTGTTGGGAATCTGGTGCAGGGCACATTGCCTTTCGAAGTCCGCCAAATATTCATCGATTCCTGTCTCGCTCTCTAAGAAGGGTCTAAAAGCTGCATAGGGTATCTTTGGCCTCCCAGTGTTTCCGACAGGAACGATTACCTGCGGTGCTTCGGCATTGCGGTGTGCGGTCACTAAGCTGAGTTTGTGGGCTCGAGCCTTCCGTATATCCTTGTCCGCTTCTGCCATCAACTGCTGCACCAGTTCCATAGGTGGGTTCGGCTACGAGAGCCTCTCCCGAACAATCCTGGTTTTTTCGTCACTACTCGTGGTCGGGATTTCTGCCATCGTGAAGCCCTGATCCAGTTTGGTTAGTTCTGCGATCAGTTCCCTTCTCGGACGGTTGCTGGCGTTCCCCCCTCTGCTTTCGAGCAAATCCTTCAGGGTCGCACGTTTCAATTTTTCTTAAGCGCTCTCCATCCGTTCAGTACCTCTCCTAGGAAATCCAGGACAATCCCACCGCTGCCATCCAAATGTTACGGTTACTCCCCGGCTAGCTGGAAGCTGGACCGCTTGGATAGTCTGGATCTCTGTTTAGGGAGAGAGAGAGGAGCCACTTCGTCTCGATATCCAGAAGGATCCTGTAAATGTGGAACAATCCCACTAGCTATCTTACAGCTAGGATAATCCTTCCCCCCTCCACAAACGAGTCGAGGCTGCGATTTGAAGGTCAAGCTAGAGCGAAGTTTATTGACCGGGGTCTCCTTTTATGCAATCCTGCCCTGGAAAGGGAGTTACGGGTCCCTGAAGTCCTGACCGACCGCACAGACTTTCCAGCCGAAAATGGTTCCCCAAGCTTTGGCCTTGCGGCCGGTTTCCGCTCGTGCGCCAAAACCCCACGAAACCCCTGCCCCCCACAACCACCTCGGTGTCCGCTGGAATCCCCATGCAAGGTTTAGTCCTTCTACCGAACGGCCGGTCGGTAGCTCCAGCACGAATCTATGTTGTCCTGGAGGACTCAGCGGTGCTTGCCTGTCTGCGCATCCGCCCTTAGTTCCAGGCGACTGCTGGCAACCACCGCTGTTCGGGCGTAAGATTGCCGCGACCACGTGCAAGGTCCCGAAATAGCGGCCACCCATGCCCAACTCAAAGGATTCGTGCTGAACCATGCAAATGGCTGAAAATAGAGCTGGGAGGCAAAATAGCACTTAATTACACACAGGGTAACTAAACAGTTTTGTAACATGTATTAGTGGCAAAAATATATATATATTTGCCGTTCAGCACTGCAGTTATATGTTCTAAAGCTTTTTGCGTGTTTTAGTGGCACAAAAAAAGTATTTGCCGTTGTGTGGTGACGTGAGAAAATGACAGCCCTTTTTGGTGTATTAGTGGAAAAAATATATACAGTTGTGTTCAAAATTATTCAACCCCCAATGCTGTAAAGGGTTTTAGGGAATTTAGTGTACATTTGTAATTATGTTCATAATGAAATCTTACAAGGACTTTTTAAAGAACCAAATGCAACTAAAATGACATCAATTGTTTTTGTAATACAGTATTAAATGTGTTTTTTTGTGATTTCTTCATTGGCACAATTATTCAACCTCTTAAAGACTACCACTCTTAAGAACAGAGGTTCATTCAAGTGTTTTTGATCAGGTATTGAAAACACCTGTGGATGTCAAGGAGCAGCAATCAAGCATAATAAGCACCAATTAGGCAGATTTAAAAGGACTGTGATACTCAGCTCCTTCTAGACATTTACTGGTGTGTTTACAAACATGGTGAAGTCAAGAGAATGGTCCAGGAAGACAAGAGAAGAGGTGATTTCTCTTCACAGGAAGGGCAATGGCTATAAGAAGATTGCAAAGATGTTAAACATACCAAGAGACACCATCGGAAGCATCATTCGCAAATTCAAGGCAAAGGGTACTGTTGAAACGCTACCTGGTCGTGGCAGAAAGAAGATGCTGACTTCGACTGCTGTGCGCTACCTGATGCGCAAAGTGGAGAAAAGTCCCCGTGTGACTGCTGAGGAACTGAAAAAAGATTTGTCAGATGTGGGTACTGAAGTTTCAGCTCAGACAATAAGGCGCACACTGCGTAATGAAGGCCTCCATGCCAGAATTCCCAGGCGCACCCCCTTGCTGTCTCCAAAGAATAAGAAGAGTCAACTGCAGTATGCCAAAAGTAATGTGGACAAACCACAAAAGTTTTGGGATAGTGTTCTGTGGACTGATAAAACAAAATTAGAACTGTTTGGGCCCATGGATCAACGCTATGTTTGGAGGAGGAAGAACAAGGCCTATGACCTTGCCTACTGTGAAACATGGGGGGTCAATCATGCTTTGGGGCTGTTTTGCGTCCACAGGTACAGGGAAGCTTCAGCGTGTGCAAGGTACCATGAATTCTCTTCAGTACCAGGAGATATTGGATGAAAATGTGATGCAGTCCGTCACAAACCTGAGGCTTGGGAGACGTTGGACCTTTCAACAGGACAATGATCCCAAGCATACCTCCAAGTCCACTAGAGCATGGTTGCAGATTAAAGGCTGGAACATTTTGAAGTGGCCATCGCAGTCACCAGACTTATCCGATTGAGAACCTCTGGTGGGCCTCATGTCCCAGGCGGTAGCTCTACCCACTAGGCTACCGTCTCTCCTTGGACTATTCTCTTGCTAACTTCTAACTACCTCTCTTGTCCTTGCCTTGACCTGCTGATTATTCCAATCTCTTGCACCTGCTACTTCCCTATAAAACCCAGCCCTTGAACCCAGCCCTTTGCTGGTTATTGTGCCTCCAAGCCTGTAGCAAGCTTCCTCTCTGCTCCTCCACCACTATTGCTGTTTTACCCTCGTTGCCAACCCGGACCGTTTGACCTCGCTGATTTGCCGCCTGCATTGACTCACTGCTTACCACCGACCACGCCTCCGTCTACTCTTGCTGTTACCTCGCTGCCCTCTCTGCTGCCGACCCGGACTGATCGACCACGCTACCTGCCTCCTGCTTCTGCGGGCCTTTGCCACTGGACTCCATACTTCCAGCTCGGGTGTCCTCTGACTCAGGTGAGCTTCAATTGACACTACCACCCTAACAGAATAACCAGCCCCAAAAAAAATGGAGTCCGTAATGGCCACCCTGCGCAAGCAGGTGTCTGAGCTGCAAGAGTTCGGCACCACCTACCAGGAGAAATTTTCACTACTCCAAGGCCAGGTACAGAGTCAACAGGGGGAGATCATTGAGCTCCAACGGCAACTCCTGGACGTACGCGGCGCGGCTGCAGACACCCGCATGCCACTACCCTCGAAATTCAATGGAGATCGTCGCCAGTACCGGGGCTTTCTCAATCAGTGCCGTATCTACTTCCGGATGCATCCGGCCCCATTTTCCACTGACGAGAAGAAAGTATTGTTCATTGTTAACCTCTTGACGGACGAGGCCCTGGCATGGGCGTCTCCATACGTGGAAATCGATAGCCGTCTGCTGCACGATCTGGATGTTTTCATCACAGCTATGAGCCAGGTCTTTGATGACCCCAATCGTTGTGCGACAGCTGAGGCAAGACTACACAGTCTTTGACAGGGAAGACGCTCTGTCGCCGAGTACGCCGCCGAGTTCCGCAGCTGGGTTTCAGACACCAACTGGAATCCAGCTGCTCAAAGGAGCCAATTTCGGCGAGGTCTATCGGAGGCGATCAAAGATGAACTTGCCAGACTTGAAGCCCCGGATGATTTGGACGACTTCATTCAGGTGTGTGTCCGTATTGATCAGAGGCTCACCGAGAGAAGGAAAGAAAGGCTCTGGTTCCAAGGCGACAGACCCACTTACTCTTTCTCCTCTACTACCCAGCAGGTCGCCCAACCTCCCATCGAGCCGATGCTGGTTGACGCAGTGCGCAAGACTCTGTCCGTAGCAGAAAAAGAACGACGACTGGCCGAAGGCCTCTGCCTCTACTGTGGGGAGCCAGGGCACATTGCCATCAAATGCCCCAACAAATCCCGCAGAACCATTGCCGTCACTAAACTGCGAGAGCAGCGGCAGGCCGCAACCCCACCAATGACGGCAGAGACAACTGAGTTAGCAGCCACCGGGTCCCACTTCACCATTCCAATTGTCATTACCATCGGGGATCGACGACTTCTCTGTTCTGCAATGCTCGACTCCGGAGCTGGCGACAATTTTATGGATCTAACTTTTGCTCACGAGAACAACATTCCGCTTGTAACCAAGACAGCCCCCATCGATCTGGAAACGGTGGATGGGTCTCCACTCTCCTCGGGACCAGTTACACATCAGACCGCAGATTTACAGCTCCACATTAAAACCGACCACGAGACGATCCACTTCTCTTTGATTGCCTCCCCCAAGTTTCCGGTGATCTTGGGCATCCCGTGGTTAGCCACTCACAACCCGTCGGTGGACTGGGAAACCCGCTGTCTACAGTTCACATCCGAGTTCTGCTCTTCGAACTGTCTGCATGAACCTGCTTCCCCAATGCCCAAAGAATCTTTCATCTCGGAACCAACTATCAAGGAGCTGTTGCCTCCACAATATAGCGAGTTTCAGGATGTCTGCGACAAAAAAAACGCAGACAAGCTGCCCCCGCATCGACCATACGACTGCCCAATTGAATTATTACCTGGGGCTGAAATACCCTTCGGCAGCATCTACTCCCTCTCGGAGCCTGAACTCAAGGCCCTGAAGGACTACTTGGACGAGGACCTAAAGAAGGGCTTCATTCGACCCTCCACCTCCCCTGCGGGAGCACCCTTCTTCTTCGTGGAGAAAAAAGACTCCTCTCTACGCCCTTGCATTGACTACCGCAAGCTAAATGATGTTACGGTAAAAAACCGTTACCCTCTCCCCCTGATTTCGGAACTTCTCGAGAGACTCCGGGCAGCGAAGGTGTTTACGAAGCTCGATCTTCGAGGGGCCTATAATCTGGTTCACATTCGCCCCGGGGATGAATGGAAGACCGCCTTTCGCACACGATACGGACATTTTGAATACCTAGTTATGCCCTTCGGACTTTGCAATGCCCCAGCCACTTTCCAACATTTCATTAATGACGTCCTTAGGGACATGCTAGATCTGTTCGTAGTGGTATACCTGGACGATATTTTAATTTTCTCGGAAAATCTCGAACAACATCGCGAACATGTCCGCAGGGTGTTACAAAGACTCCGCGAGCAGTCTCTTTACATCAAGCTCGAGAAATGCGAGTTCGAACAGACCACCACACAGTTTCTCGGTTACATCATCTCCCCGGAAGGGCTGAGTATGGATCCTCGGAAAATTCAGGCTGTAATAGATTGGCCTCCCCCTAAGAATGAAAAGGAAATACAGAGGTTTGTCGGCTTCGCCAACTTTTACCGAAAATTCATTCGGAACTTCTCAAAAATCGTTACTCCAATTACCCAGTTAACCAAAAAGACTGTGCCCTTTTCCTGGACACCCGAAGCACAGGAAGCCTTCACCAAGCTCAAATCCCTCTTCACGTCTGCTCCAATTCTGATCCATCCTAATCCCGAACTGCCATTCACAGTCGAAGTGGACGCTTCCGACACCGCAGTAGGCGCTGTCCTATCACAACGTACGGGAGAAAAGATGCTTTTACACCCTTGCGCCTTCTTCTCTCGCCAAATGTCCCCCGCAGAAAGGAACTATGACATCGGGAATAAGGAATTGCTGGCAATCAAAGATGCCTTCTCGGAGTGGAGACATCTATTGGAGGGGGCCATCAATCCCATAACTGTGTTTACTGACCACCGAAACCTCGAATTCATCCGTTCTGCCAAGAGGCTTTCCGCCAGACAAGCCAGATGGAGCCTTTTTTTTTCTCGATTCAATTTCATTATCACATATCGCCCGGGGTCGAAAAATGGCAAAGCAGATGCCCTTTCCAGGATGTTCTCTGAACCTTCACAGGACAACAAGGGCCAAGCCAGCATTCTACCCGAGAAAAAGGTCTTGGGAGCTACCTACCCAAAGGAACTCCTGGGGTCAATCAAGAAGGCTTATGAAAAGGACCCCTTCCTCACCCACCCAGCAGAAGACGTCAACCTCACCCTCAAGGGTGGCTTCTGGGTATACCTGGATCGACAACTGTATGTACCAGAAATGGCACGGCTCGAGGTACTAAAATATAACCACGATACCAAGTTGGCTGGCCATCCAGGTACAAGAAAGACCCAGGAACTCCTGTCCCGCTCCTTCTGGTGGCCGTCATATAAGGAAGATACTAAAAGGTTTGTCTCCTCATGCACGGTCTGTGCCCGCAACAAGACTCCCTGCTCTTCACCCGTGGGGCTGCTGCGACCACTCCCCATCCCCTCCCGCCCTTGGGGTTCAATTTCTATGGACTTTGTAGTTGACCTACCCCCTTCAAAAGGGATGAACACCATCTTGGTTGTCGTGGACCGCCTTACCAAGATGGCGCATTTCATCCCCTGCAAGGGCCTACCCACCGCCAAACAGACGGCTGACCTGGTATTGCGTGAAATCTTTAGGTTACACGGGGTTCCAGATGATGTGGTCTCTGACCGAGGAGTGCAATTCACCTCTAAATTCTGGAAAGACTTCTGCCTGGCCCTTGGGATCACGGTAAACCTGTCCTCTGCCTTCCATCCCCAGTCTAATGGGCAGACAGAGAGAACGAACCAGACCCTCGAGCAGTACCTACGTTGTTTCATCACTTATTTGCAGGATGACTGGTTGGACCACCTTCCTACGGCCGAGTTTTCCTACAATAATGCGGAACACAGTTCCACTCATTACAGTCCTTTCTACGCCAACACTGGCCTGCATCCAGCTTTCATCCCACGCCTGCCCATCACCTCCACGCTTCCAGCTGTGGCCGAACGCCTGGCAAATTTACAAGAGGCACAAGAGAACATTTCCAATAATCTCCTTGAGGCTCAGAGACGCTTTAAGCGGGCGACAGACAAACGTCGTAGACCCGCTCCGGACTTTCAGATAGGAGATCAAGTGTGGTTCTCCACAAGAAACCTAAGACTGAAGGTACCTGCTCAGAAACTGGGCCAAAAATACTTGGGGCCTTTCCGGATCTCTGAAGTCACCTTCCGACTGGACCTCCCACATTCCATCAGGGTGCACCCAGTCTTCCATTGCTCTCTTCTCAAGCCGTTTGTAGAGAACACCTTCCCTGGTTTTACCCTCGTTGCCAACCCGGACCGTTTGACCTCGCTGATTTGCCGCCTGCATTGACTCACTGCTTACCACCGACCACGCCTCCGTCTACTCCTGCTGTTACCTCGCTGCCCTCTCTGCTGCCGACCCGGACTGATCGACCACGCTACCTGCCTCCTGCTTCTGCGGGCCTTTGCCACTGGACTCCATACTTCCAGCTCGGGTGTCCTCTGACTCAGGTGAGCCTCAATTGACACTACCACCCTAACACTATGCTTCACGTTTAAAAGCTGTCATAACTGGAAAAGGATGTTGTACTAAGTACTAAGATTGAATGTCACTTGGGGGTTGAATAAAACTGATAATGATGTGAGCACAGAAAATACATTTGTGGTTATTTCATTATAAATGTTATCTTATATTTGTCTGACTTACAAGTGCCTCTTTGATTTAATTGTAAACAAGATGACTGAAATGATCAAAATCAATGTCAAACTAGCCAAAACACTCAATTTCAGTGGGGGTTGAATAATTTTGAACACAACTGTATATTTGCAGTTCAGCTGTGCAGTTATACTGTATGTTCCAAAGCCTTTTGTGGCGTGTATAAGTGGAAAAAAATAAGGGCCTATTTCCCATTCAGCTAAACAGTTATATGTTTTAAAGCCCTTTTTGGCGTGTATAAGTGGGAAAAAGAAGGGCTTATTAGCCGTTGTGTGGTGAAATGAGAACATTACAGACTTTTTTAGGGTGTTTTAATTTCCTTTTTATTTATTTATTTGATCTAACAGTATGTCAGAAAGAGAAGTGCCAGGTCCTGCACAGGGTAGTGGCCGAGGCCTAAATGTTTCTGGCGCAGGCAGAGGTCGCAGCAGAGTAAGGGGGCGTGGCAGCAGGAGTCACAGCGAGAGGCCTGAGCTCCCGGTGTCATCTAGCAGTCTTGTCTTGACCGTCAACCCAGCGGTTCTTTTTTTTTTCCTTTATAAACTTTTATTTTTTAGTTATCATACAAAAAGATACATAACAATATACCATTTACAATGCTATAAAATCCAAAAGTCCGTCAGTTCTAGTCCTTAAAGCATAATTAAATATGATTTCATGCAAATACCCATAATTATATAGATATTAACTAAAATCAAATAGAGATCTCACTGCCTGGGGGGGAAGCAGGACCAACCCGGCATCAAAGGGTTTAGCATTACAGATAGAAAACGAGATCTTATTTAATATTATTATCTCCATACTGGGAGGGAGCATAGGCCCGAGGCCCGGGCGGCCCACCGAGCAGCGAACACGCACCCCCCACGGCCTCCCTCAGACGCAAGTAAGCACCACGAACAGGACCAACACCCGTGGGGCGAATCTCTGGTGCTCACCTATCCCATATGGGGCAAGCTCACAGCGATCTTTGATCGCACCCTTCCGTAGAACCGAAGGAGAGGGGAGGGGGGTCCAGCAGTCTTCTATCCCAGTGGTATAAAACCCACTCCCAGGATTTCCTGCCTCATCCCCGTATAGTTGGATTAAATGTTAATGGCTTGTTTAAACATAACTCGCATGGGTTCACCACGGTGTCTCATGGAGAGGGGACACAAATCAAAGTGTCGCTCAGCAATCTCCAGCACTTGGGGAGAGAAAAAAAAATAGCCAGCCAGCACTGTCTCATTAAGAGAGCAGAGCCCGGCATCAACTCCAGTTCATTAAGAAGGGACAAATGACGGGACCCAGACCACACCCGTGTCAAATCGCTGCCCGTAGTAAAAACTCACGTCCAAGAGGAAAAGCCGCATCCCGGGTCGCACCCGATGCCCGGACCCCCCAAGATCCCGAGCCCCGAACCCTCACCAGAATATTAGTCAATATTTTAGATTAATCAAAAATTAACCAATATCTAATGCCGGTGAGTCCTGCCAGCCCCCGGCATTTCTAAAGATTCTCCAATGCTCTATTATGGCTTCACATTCTGCATTAATACATTGCATACAAAAAGAAGCCGGACAAATTGGATCTTCCCCAAAAAATCCCCCACCCCCCACCTTGCAGACAAAAAAATAAAAAAATAAATAAATAAAAAATATTTAAATTAGTTGGTCGTATCCCAGTCTTTCCACAATTTATCCCACTTTAAGTATGATCCTCGTTGTTTATACAAGATCTTCTCGTAGCTTTTCACCTTCTCAACCAAACCCAGCCAATTATTACAATCTGGAGCGGAGGAGCAAAACCATACTCTAGAAATGAGAAGCCTAGCCAGAAACATCACCTTAATCAACAATCGACCATTTGCGGGTTGGTAATTGACCTCCGATAAGTCTCCCAGAACCCATATCCTGGGAGTGAAGGGAACAGCAATGTTGAGTTTACGAGCCAGGTTGGTTTGAACCGATCTCCAGTACCTGCGCACCATTGGGCAGTCCCAGAACAGATGTAAATGATCTGCCTCGGATTTACCACAGCGTGGGCAGTCAGAGGAGGTTCTAAGTCCTCTCCTATATAACCATGTAGGTGTCACATATATTTTGTGCAAAATATTAAATTGTACCACAATGTGATTAAAATTATGCGAGACTAATTTTAAACTTTCCCCTATATTCTCCCAGTTTGGAGAGCCCGTCGCTGAAAGCGAAGATGACCAGGCTCTCTGTCCTGGTGAAAGAACGTCAGAAAAAAACTTTTTCATTAAGTGTCTATAACAGTGAGATACTTTAATTCTCGTGACAATTTTCTTGGAAATTAAATCATGTAAAAATTCAGGAGTTTCTATAATAAGAAGATAGCGATTGGCAGTGCTAGAAAGTGCTGACCTTAATTGAAAATATGCATACCAAGCCACCTCACCTAGATTTGCCCCTTGCTTTAAATCCGCAAGGGGCAAAATGTGTCCACCACTGACCACTTGATGCAGGTACTGAATATTCTTGGTCCTCCAATACTGGCTGCAACTCAGGTCATTTAAATTCAAGAGCTTTGGGTTATGCCACAGTGGAGTACAAATAAGTGATGCCCCAGCTCCACACCAGTTCCTTATATTTCGCCAAGACTTTATAGCCATTCTGCAGAAGAGTGTATACCCATTTAATGCATTTAATAAATAGTCAGACTCAAGTACTGTAAAAAAAATCTGCGAAGCCTGAATCTTTCACCACCCTGCTGCAGAACTGGCTATTTTCCCATTCATTAAACAAGCAGAGTTGAGAGGCCACAAAGTACCCCCTAAAATAGGGGAGGTTAAGGCCTCCCCGACTATAGGGCATAGAAAAATAGAGTACCTTCAATCTCACACGCTTCCTCCCCCATATTAAATCATTAAGCATCCGCTCTATCAATCTAAAGTACTTATCTACAATCCATACAGGCGAGTTGCGCAAGATATATAGAACCTGGGGCAGCACCACCATTATTATTAATGAAATTCTGTCGGCTCTTGCCGACAGGAGTTTTTGCCATATCTTTATTTTAACCCTCAGCTTTATCAACAGAGGGAGCAGATTAAGTTGTAGATATTCCTGTGGTTTGGCAGAAACTGTTATCCCCAGGTACTTTATTGAATCTGAGATCGTTAGCTGGTTGTACCGTTCGCCCCGCAGTTCATCTATAGGGAGGAGAACGGTCTTCTCCCAGTTGATCTCGAGACCGGAAGGACCGGAAAAGAGACCAACCAGGTCCATTATGCGAGGAAGAGTAGTGTCTGTCTAATGTATAAAAATCAAGATATCGTCTGCATAAAGTGATACTCGATCGTGATTCCCCATTGTGCCAAAACCAGCCACCCTCGGATCCTGCCTAATACTAGCCGCTAAGGGTTCAATGTAAATATTAAATAACAGGGGGGAGAGAGGGCAGCCCTGACGGGTACCTCTTCCTAATATAAAACTCTCTGTTATCATATCATTAATCCTTATCCTAGCAACTGGGGAGTTATATAGGAGCTGTACCATCGCCAAGAATCTTGGGCCAAAGCCCATTTTTTTCATCACCTCCCAGAGAAAGGTCCACTCCACCCTGTCGAAGGCTTTAGTAGCATCCAACGACAGGATGGAGCGGGCGCCGCTCCCCGGGGACTGGATATTCATAAATAGCCTATGCAAGTTATGATGGGTGCCCCTTCTTGGCATAAAACCATTTTGATCTGGATGGATAATAGTGGATATAACCCGCGAGAGCCTCCTAGCCAAAATTTTTGATAGTAGCTTAACATCGGTATTTAATAAGGAAATTGGTCTATAGGAGCTCAATTCTGCCGGGTCTTTATCCTTTTTCGGAATTAAAACAATAAGAGCCTCCATCATGGAGCATGGTAAGCCCCCTCCCTGGATCGCTTGGGAAAACACCTCAAGTAACTGGGGGAGGAGCGTCTCACCATACCTACGGTAAACTTCATATGGGAGGCCATCCAATCCTGGCGATGAGCTCCCCGAGATAGACCCCAGAGCCTCCTTCAACTCAGAAAGGGACAGCTCCTCCTCCAAAAATTCCACCTGAGCTTCATTCAAGGTAGAAAGTGGAATCCTCTCCAAGAATCGCATCGCCAGTTCGGATGTCGTATCGGGAGGGGGTCTATATATCTGAGCAAAATATTGTAAGAAGGTATCCCTAATCCCCTCTAGATTTGTTATGGTTTCCCCCTCTAAATTACGAATTAAAGTGATGGATTGATTTTTCCTATCTTGTTGAGTAATTATTCTTGCTAGGAGCTTACCAGGACGTCCGGACTCCGAAAAATATTTAAGCCCCTTAAAGAATACTCTATGATTTGCTTTCTCTACTAAATACCTTTCCAAGCAACAGCTAGCCTTCTGCATCTCTTCCCTGTTGTGTTCCGTGGGTTGACTGGTAAAACACTCATTGGTAGAGACAGCGATCTTAACCAGTTCCTCCTCTTTACACCTAAATGTTCTCCTTGCTGCAGCGATCTCACTGATAAAGACCCCTCTTAGATACGCTTTCAAGGCATCCCATACTACATTGATATTAGCAGAGGGAAAGTTTACCTCCCAAAAGGAGGATATCAATAATGTAATAGACTGAGGATTCTCCATAACGGCAAGCCAATATGGGTTCAACTTGAATCCTAGCCCCCTTATGGCCTTATTCTCCCCAGTGCGAACCTCAATTAGTACGGGTGAGTGGTCCGAAACGGTTCGTACTCCGTATCGAATCTTGCTGATATTACTCAAATTGCTCTCATTAGTGAGTGCTAGATCAATCCGAGACATTGCTCTCCCCCCCCTGCTAACGCAGGAGTATACTCTCTTTCCTCCGCCGAGATGTTCCCATATATCTACCACTCCTACCTCTAAACAGAACTGGGGCAGCAAGGAGCTACAGGGGTTCCTCCCCCGATCTGCATCTAAAGTAAATCTATCCTTGTTGGGGTCCATAACTGCATTGAAGTCCCCCATCAGGATTAGCCGGCATTCTGGTCTATTTTCAGCAAAAAGCAATAGCTGAGTCAGGGGGTACATTGAGAATGGAGGGGGTATATAAAAGAAAGCCAGAATGTAACTGTGGCCATACAGCTTGCCGTGTAAAAAAATGAATCTACCCTGATCATCTATATAGGATTTTATAAGGATGAAGTCTACAGAATTATGAATCAGGACTGAAACGCCCCTGGAGGATCCACTAAAAGTGGAGTGATAAGACTGGGAGTGCCATCCCGTTGTCAGACGGCGCAGGGTTTCTTTAGTAAGGTGAGTTTCTACTATACATATAATTGCTGGAAGGTATCTTTTTACTGCATCCATAATAGCTTGCCTTTTAACCCTTTCCCCAAGCCCTCTAACATTCCAAGATACAATTCTGATAGACATCAATCAAAAAAAACAAAAAAAAAAAACCAGCCTGCAAGGTGTGTTCCCAGCCCCCCCCCCCTCCCAACCCCCTCTCCATTGATCCGCCCGAACTACTCAGCGAACCTCTAACCCCCGGCCACTCTCCCCCAGCCAAGCCCCACCCCCCAGCATCCCTTCAAACATAATATTACGCGATTTCAAATGCCTGTTTGATCGATCCAGTCTGACGCTTGTTGTGGTGTCTCAAAAAACAAGGAAGTCCCATTGTAGATCACTCTTAATTTCGCTGGATACTGTAAAGAATATTTAATATCCTTTAGCGCCAAGCGCTTCTTTATCTCTATAAAATTGCGTCTCTTTTCCTGAGTCTGGCGAGCAAAGTCAGGAAAAAAGAGCAACCTAGAGCCCTGATATTCAATGGGAGTACATTCTCTAGCTCTTCTTAATATCATATCCCTATCAGCGGACAATAAAAGTTTCATTAAAATTGTGCGCGGCGGCCTCCCTGGAATAGATTTTCCTCCTGGTATTCGATGAGCTCTTTCTATTTGACACATAGAAGAAAAATTCTCGCTGCCTAGATTGTGTGTGACGACATCTTTGAGTTGCTCCTCTAGCTGCCGGCCCTCAGCCCCTTCTGGGAAACCAATTATACGGACATTGTTCCGCCTTGACTTATTCTCAAGGTCCTCCAGCCTGTGTTGTAGCACTTGGTTTTCTGAGGCGAGAAGCAAAGTTTTAGATTTTAATGTGGCTATATCGGTTTGCAGTGAAACAACAGTTTTTTCCACATTGAGAACTCGGTCACGGATCTTTACTAAATCTTCCCTGATTAGGGTGATATCGCTCTGCACTGAGCCCAATTGAGTGGACATCCCCTGCACCAGGGAGCCGTTGTTTTCCACGGCAGAAAGGAGATCTTATCTAATACCGATGGATCATATTCTGTTCGCGTTTGTACAGGGAAACCCTCCTCTACCGTCTCCTGATCTGCCTCCATTGATCCGTCCTCAGAGGGTTCCTCAAACCGGGGCGTTTTAGCATTTTTCTTCACGTTAGCAGAGGGTTTAATTTTAGGTGGATTTTTTTCAATAGGGAAGGGTGATTTCAAAAACTTATCAATCTTGTTTTCTGGTGTTTTAGACCCCAATTTGGTTGCCGAGGAGTCCACTGATCGTCGCTTTGGGGCCATTCTCTTCCCTTTTTTTTTTTTCCGGCTGGTTCTCTCCCTTTTTTATTAATTTTCCAGTTTCTTTATATCCCCCCCCCCCTTTTTTTTTTTTTTCCTTTCTTTTCTCTCTCCTTTCTTCCTTCCTTTTATCCCTGTTGATTTCACACCTCACTGCTTCTTTCTTTTTCCCAGCTTATGCTCTCCTTTAAACCTCCTTATAGCTTCTCTCTCGCCTTATTCTCCCCCTTTTAACCGCTTCCTCCCCGTCACTTGCACAAATGGTCCGATGCATGCTCACTTTCTTGCGTAGTGACAGCCGAATTGTCACCATTCAGCAGAGGGATGACTTCTGGCTCTCCACCTTGTTGGACCCTCGCTACCGGTCCAAAATGGGGGCCTTTTTTACACCCGGTGAGAGGGAAGACAAACTGAACTACATCCTATGTAGTCAGTTGGCCACTACCTATCTGCGCCATTGTTCATCTTTTCACAGGGCTGACCGGACAGGGCCCTCTGTGCTCATGTTCCTCTGCCATGGCTGCTGTGGCAGGGGGGGAGCAGTACCAGCTCCATCAGCAGCAACTTGTGTCTAGAGTCACTGATGAGCAGCTTTATTCACCCGCCTAGTGAACAAACTACTTACCAGCAGCAGCTAGACCTGGAGCAGGACCTGAAGCCACAGGTGGTGGCATACTTGGACAGCACCCTGCTACCTCACATTGAATATACGCTGGACTACTGGGCAGCCAAACTGGATTTGTGGCTGCAACTAGCAGAGATTGCCCTGGAAATGCTGTCCTGCCCGGCCAGAGAAGTGTGGAGAGACTGACCTGTGTCAAGATGAATCAGTTGTGGATCAGCCAGGATTTCCACCCACCAATGCCTGATGCATCAAACTAGATCATCCGTGGAGCCACACTAACACATTAACAAAAGAGTCTGGTTTCTTCTGGCTACCTGCCTCAGCTACTATTCTGAAGCGGTCACCCACCTGATGCCACACATCTGATGCCAAGTGCTCTTTCTTTCATCCACCATCTTCAGCTGGTTGTGGAATTGCCACCCACCTCCCAACTCTGTCACTGGGTCACTCTGTGGTCTCCCGATGCTGCTGCCACCTCCACGCTATGTCACCTTACCACTCTGTGGTTTCCTGATTCTGCTGCCACATACACACTATGTCACCTTGTTACTCTGTCATCTCCTGATGCTGCCACCTCCACGATATGTCACCTTGCCACTCTGTGGTCTCTTGATGCTGCTGCCACCTCCAAACTATGTCACCTTGCCATTCTGTATCTCTCAATGCTGCTGCCACCTCCACACTATGTCACCTTGCCACTCTGTCGTCTCCTGATGCTGCTACTACCTCAACACTATGTCACCTTTGCACTCTGTGGCCTCCTGATGCTGCTGCTGCCACCTTCACACTGTCATTATGCCACTCTGTGGCCTCCTCCTAATGCTGCTGCTGCCACCTCCACAATCTGTCATTGTGCCACCCTGTGGCCTCCTCCTGATGCTGCTGCCACTTCCACACTTTGTCATTGTGCCACTCTGTGGTCTCCTGATGCTTCTGCTACCTCCACAGTGTCCTTATGCCACCCTGTGGCCTCCTCCTGATGCTGCTGCCACCTCTACACTCTATCATTGTGCAACTCTGTGGCCCCCTGATTCTGCTGCCACCTCTACACTGTCATTGTGCCACCCTGTGGCCTCCTCACAAATGCTGCTGCTGCCACCGCCACGCTCTGTCATTGTGCCACTCTGTGGCCTCCTGATGCTGCCACCACCTCCACACTGTCATTGTGCCACTCTGTGGCCTCCTGATGCTGCCACCACCTCCACACTGTCATTGTACCACTCTGTGGCCTCCTCCTGAAGCTGCTGCCACCTCCAGACTCTGTCATTGGGCCACTCAGTGGACTTCTCATGCTGTTCCCACCCTCCCCACTTCATGAATGGGCCACTATTTTTCCTTTTGGCCTGGCTGACATCATCATTTATTTGACCCTTCTTCTGATCTGTCAGAAGGAAGGAAAAATGAGACACAACGAATCCTGTCTATGTAACAGCTGTAAAGCCTGCATGACATGATCTCTATTTTGCATCAGAGTTGGCTTATGATGATTTGGTAGCCAAAAGCAGGAGTGAGTACAGAACACAGAATATTCCATTCACGTGTCATCTCTGTTTTAGATCCACTCCAGTTTTTTTGGCTTTAGCAATACTGATAGATTACTGACCAAATGCTGACCAAGGCAGATGCTCCACATCCAGGATCTTTTTTTTGGAGGTTATTGTTCTGACGGATCAGAGTAAGTGCTAAATAATCAGTGATGTCAACACTTACTGCTGACAGTCTCTCCACTCTGTTGGGGGACTTTACTTGTATAAGTGTTTAATAGAACAGGTTCTGTAGACATCTATTTGGAATCGGCTGTCAACGGTGTAAAAGGAGTGCGCTTCTTCTTGATGCTAACATTGACCTGTGAGGCTGAGTTCACACTTGAGTTATTTGGTCAGTTTTGGCTCCATAACTGCCCAAATAAGTGAAGTGTGCAGTGATTCTAAGAGCGACGCCTGTCATCTGAATGTCATACTGATTCACAGTATTGTTTCACTACCACAGCAGACTCCCTATGCGCGTTACTGCAAGACACAGTGTTCTACCCCACTATAAAGGCTCTCTGCAGACAGGAAATAGCAGTTCTTTAACACAATTCGCCACTACTGAATTTGGATCAAACCAAATTTTTTTCGAAAAATTTGGTGAACCGGCCGAATCGTATTTTGGAGAAATTCACTCATCTCTAGCTGTATTCATGTGCTGCAGCCATAACATGCAGATGGTCCAGATTTTCAAACTGATAGCAACTAAAATCAGCTTCCTTGTTAAAGAGGTTGTTCAAGATAATTGGAATTCTCACACAAGCACTGCAAATAGCCTAAAATAAAATATGATGTTATGCTCTCTAATTTCTCCAGCACTGCTCTCTGTGGCGCCGATCTTCCTGCAACTGCTTGTTTACAAACTGTATGTGACTGCTGGAGCCAAGCACTGTCCTCAGTGTTAGGGCTCATTCAGACAGGCATATGCTTGTTTCGCACCTGTTCCACATTTTTGCGTACATGAGATTTGGCAGATAATTCATTTTTCTGGTACGATATTATACTGCAGATCTTCTCTGTGAAAATCCATTGGAGGGGGGGGGGGGGGGGGTGCCTGAGCATCTTTGCTTATTGCATTGTTGTTGTTTTTTTTTAGAACTTTTCCGTTTGATATTTTTTGGATTTCCCTTTAAATTTTTTCATTTATATTTTTGTACTTCTTGTATTACTTTTTTGTGACTTTCCTGGTTTTCACAGGCAGAACAGCTCGATGTGAGGGAAGCCTTAGTGTGATGGACAGCTCTGCTATAAAACCACATGTAATGTTATGCTGCAGTCCACTTCAGACATACATCAGCATTGACCAAATAGGCTTTTAGGATGAAACAATTCATAGCTTTACCTCTATAGATGGATAGGCAAGGATATTTCCCTTTAATACTAAATAACATTATTTTCATCTCCTGAACCAGCCTACAAGCAAAGAAACAGCATAGATCTAAATCAGAATATTAGAAGACTTAACCCCTTAAGGACACGGCCATATTTCACCTTAAGGACCAGGCAATTTTTTACAAATCTGACCAGTGTCACTTTATGTGGTGATAACTTTAAAACGCTTTTACTTATCCAGGCCATTCTGAGATTGTTTTTTTGTCACATATTGTACTTCATGACACTGTTAAAATGAAGTAAAAAAAAAAAATCATTTTTATTTATAAAAAAATACTAAATTTACAAAAAATTTGGAAAAATTATCAAATTAACAAGTTTCTATTTCTCTACTGCTATAATAAATAGTAATACCTCCAAAAATAGTTATTACTTTACATTCCACATATGTCTACTTCATGTTTGAATCATTTTGGGAATGTCATTTTAGTTTTTGGGGATGTTACAAGGCTTAGAAGTTTAGAAGCAAATCTTGAAATTTTCAGAAATTTTCAAAAACCCAATTTTTGGGGACCAGTGCAGGTCTGAAGTCACTTTGTGAGGTTTACATAATAGAAACCACCCAAAAATGACCCCATTCTATAAACTACACCCCTCAAAACTGATTTTACAAACATCTTTAACTCTTTACTCCTACTGGTAAGTGACAGGTCTGTGCTATAAGCAATGCGCCGCACAGACCTGTCACTTACCAGTAGGAGGAGCGCCCGGCCGGTCACAGACAGCGCAGGTAAGTATAATGCTTCTAAAATTGCTAAGTAACCATAGCAGCCAGGACTGCAGTAGCGTCATGGTTGCCATGGTTACCAATCGGAGCCCCAGCGATTAAACTGGGACTCCGATCGGAACTCTCCAATGCCACCAATGATCGGGGGGGGGGCCGCACTGGCCTCCAATGAATTTAATACAGGGGAGGGAGGGGGGGCCGCACTGGCCATCAATGAAATTAATACAGGGAAGGGAGGAAGGGGGGTCGCACTGGCCACCAATGAATTTAATACAGGGGAGGGGGGGCCGCACTGGCCACCAATTAATTTAATACAGGGGAGGGAGGGGGGCTGCACTGGCCACCAATGAATTTAAAACTGGGGAGGGAAGGGGTCTGCCCCCTGCTGCCTGGCAGCACCTGATCTCTTACAGGGGGCTATGATATGCACAATTAACCCCTCAGGTGCGGCACCTGAGGGGTTAATTGTGCGGATCACAGCCCCCTGTAAGAGATCGGATGCTGCCAGGCAGCAGGGGGCAGTTATGTCCACAGTTCTTAGTATATTCTAACTTGAAGCGTCCCCCTCACCATGGGAACGCCTCCGTGTTAGAATATACTGTCGGATCTGAGTTTTCACGAGTTTTAACTCAAATCCGATGGTATATTCTAACATAGAGGCGTTCCCATGGTGATGGGGACGCTTCAAGTTAAAATATACCATCGGATTGGAGAAAACTCCGATAGGGACTCCTGACTTTACATTGAAAGTCAATGGGGGACGGATCCATTTGCAATTGCACCATATTGGGTCAACGTCAAATGGATCCGTCCCCATTGACTTGCATTGTAAGTTAGGATGAATCAGTTTGGCTCTGCACGGCCAGGGGGACACCAAAATGACATTTTTTTTTAACTTTCCTTCATGTCTGGTGATCCTCCAAAAATCACGGAAGACACACGGAAGAAAAAAACGGACACGGAACAACGGAACCCCGTTTTGCGGACCGTGAAAAAAATGCTGTCGTGTGCATGAGGCCTAAGAGTCTGTTTTTTTTTGTTTTTAGATGATTATCTTAGGTAGGGGCTCATTTTTTGGGCAATATTTAATGGCAATATTTTGGGGGCTATATGACTTTTTGATCGCTTGCTATTACTACTTTTTGTTATGTATTTTTTACCGTGTTAATCTGGGGGGTTAGGTCATGGGGTATTTTTATAGAGGAGATTCTCACGGACCCGGCGATTCCTAATATGTAAACTTTTTTTTTTTTCTTTTACAAAATATGATTTTGGGATAATTTTTTTTGGGGTGTCTCAAGTCTGAGAACCATAGTTTTTTTCCCGATAGTCAGTGGCTAAATTGGGGAAGGGGATTATAAATTTAGCACTCCATGGAACTGTGGTACTCCCGGAAGCAACCAATAATGCAGAGGCCCGAATGATCGGGGCACGTGTCACACTGAGTGGTGGTGTCCTTTCGTATCCCCCTCCTGTGACACTGCACCTTTTTTGGGGCGCCTCCAGTTCCCGAGGTACTCCCGCCTGCTCTTTCCCGGTCAGAAAAGATCAGGGCCTTGAGGACTGCCTCATAGAACTGAAGGAATTTCCCTGTGTTGCCAGCACTCTGGGACAATACAAATGAGTTGTACAAGGCAACCTACACCAAGAAGACTGCAACTTTTTGTACCATGCCCGGGTTTTGTGTATGGCGTTATATGGCTTGAGGACTTGATCAGAGAGATTAACTCCTCCCATATACCGATTGTAGTCGACGATACAATCGGGCTTGAGGACCGTTTACCGTGAATTGTGGACAGTACAAGGACATCTCTCTTGTCCTTATATCTGATTAGCAGCAGGTTTCCACTGGTAAGGGCACTGGTCTCACCCCTGGGGATAGGTACCTGGAGGGTTTAGGTAGGGAGGCCGTGATTTTTCCGCACGGTCCCACAAGTGGACGTGGATCCGACGGCGAGGGACTGGAACAAGGGGATACTAGTATGAAAGTTATCCACGTACAGATGGTAACCCTGATGTAGCAGTTGGTGCATAAGGACCCACACAAGTTTCCCCGCTAACACTCAGAGTGGGGGGACATACTCGTACACACAAAACTTGTAAGTGTACCCTGAGGTACTCTCACAAAGTTCGTACAGCTTCACGCCATACCTCGCCCCGCTTAGAGGGAACATACTGGCGGAAAATGAGTCCCCCTTGAAAGCAATGAGAGACTTATCAACCGCGACCTCCCTTCCAGGGACATAGGCCTCCACAAATTTGGCCCCAAAGTGATCGATGACCGGCCTGATTTTGTACAGGCGGTCGTAGGCAGGATCACCTTGGGGGGGGACATGCTGCAGTATCTGCATAATGCAGGCGTTTCCGGGTGGCCTCAAACTGGGTACGTGTCATGGCCATACTGATGAGTGGGGTCTGGTAGAGGACGTCCCCACTCCAGTACTGCCTGACACCGTTTTCTTTTTACTAGGCCCATGTGCAACACGAGGCCCCAAAACGTCCTCATCTCGGCTGCACTGACCGGAGTCCAGCTACCAGCCCTAGCCAAAAGGGAGAGCCCGGGTGTTGAGCAACGAACTGTTGGGCATACAGGTTCGTTTGCTCCACCATCAGATTTACAAAATGGTCACTGAAAAAAAGACTAAGGTAGTCGTGTTCAGTGAAGCCCACTGTAGAAATCTGGAATCCTGGTTGGCCAACAAAATCAGGAATCGCAGGCTCAAAATTCTCTGGGGTACACCAGACAAGTTCACCAGCAGGGGGCTCAGGTGGACTGATCTGGTGGGCCAGAAAACTAGCACGAGCTCCAGAGCTGCTGGTACTAGTGTGGGCCACAAGTCTCTGGCATGGAGGTCCCCTTGAGCTGCCTGGCCGTGTCTCCGCCGCCTTGGGGGCTCATCATCATTGCTAGATGAAAAGGAGGACGCGGATGACAACAGGAAAGTGGGGTCATCCTCGTCCTGACTGGGTCTTTCAGACTCGGAGGCAAGCTGGGCGTATTCCTCCTCGGTCGAGAACATCCGGCAGGCCATAGGGAAGTGTGTTTGCGTGTGCGTGTAAATCTTTATTCAGTGTGTGTGTGTGTGTGTGTGTGGGGGCACAGGTGTTTGCGAACTTTGCCCTACAGCTAAAAAAAGAAAAACAAAAACAAAAAAAATCTAAAAAAGTGTAAAAAAAAAAAAAAAGAAAGTTACAAATGCGCTGTGGTGTGGGCGATGCCTAACAGTGGCCGGATGCAAAGAGTGGCGGCCACAGTCAGCGCATGCAAAAAAATAAAAATAATACGCCCCACAAAAAAGTGTATGTGGGGGGCAAGCTGCAGCACCCCGGGGGGGGGGGGGGGGGGTCTATGGTCAACAGCTAAGTGCTGTGGGCCCCAGACATCCGATCGAGGTGCTATAAGTCCTCAAGAAAAAAAAAAAAATTTCCCCCTATCTATCCCTCACTATCCCTGCCGAAATCCGCCTATCCCTACCTGTCCCTACAGACTACTGATGGCACAAAAAATTCTTCAAGGGCAGCACACCCGGAGCTCCACTCTCTCCCGCTCCACGGACCAGTATGAGCGGGGAGAGGAGCTCCGGCAATTCAAATTTTCCGCTCTGCCAGCCCAACCTCCCTGCCAGCCAATCAGATGCGATCCTGAGAGGTGGCGTGACCGCAACCTCTCAGGATCGCAGGACGGTGAGTTGTGGTGTATTACCACACCACCGATCACCGCCCTTTCCGGGTTATCGGGTCATCAGAGACCCGAATAACCCGGAAACACAGCAAATCGCAGGTCTGAATTGACCTGCGGTTTGCTGCAATCACTGACATGGGTTGGGGGGGGGGGGGGGTCACCACAGGACCCCCCTGAGCATTGTCCCATGGTGTCTGCTGATTGATTTCAGCAGGCACCGGGTTCCGATCACCGCCCACCCTGCGGCAGTGATCGGAACTATACATGACGTATCGGTACGTCATGCGTCCTTAAGTACCAGGACATCATGCTGTACCGGTACGTCATATGTCCCCCGTCATATGTCCCCAAGAGGTTAAAGGGGTTATCCCATGAAAAATAATCAACAGTTTTCAAACCAGCTCTTTGACATGAATTAAAAATTCAGCATAGTCACTTAGTTATTCAATAAAATGTATCTGTATAGCGTCACCTGCTGTTTGTTTTTTGTTCTTATTTCTTTGTCCTGTTCACTGAGAAGGCCGCACATGCTCAGTTTCATTCTTAAACTGTCTCCTGAGCTGTTATAGGGAGAGCATGGACACGCCCCATTAGCTATAGCAGAAAAGACACTCCCCCTGAGCTGTCAGCTGGATATAAATCTAGCAGAGCAATGAATGAGGAGATCTCTGGATCCATGGTAGGTACAGGGCTGGTTCTAGCTTTATTAGAAATAAATAATCATGTACTACATGATCGCTGATTTTCATTTTTTACATTAGTCATGGGACAACAGAATGACTGCACAGGAAAAGCACAGAAATGTTTCCTAGCAACCACATAGACTTTCTTTCATTTTGAAAATGTTCTTTTAAAAATCAGATTTCAAATCAGTTTGATTACTCTGCTTTCCCTCTGCACCAGTTTTGATAAATGTGCCCTAAAATACATTGGTGCTGCTGTCTATCTGCAGAAATACCCGGCTGTGCATGGTATATTTCGTTTGTTGTTTGGAATGTGGTTAAAAGATATTCACAGTGCCCCCCATAACAGTGACATCCACAGTGTCCCCAAAAAAGTGACATCCACAGCGCCCCCATAACAATGATGACATACACAGCGCCCCCATAACAATGATGACATACACAGAACTCCCATAACAGTGACATTCACAGCACCCCCATAACAGTGACATACACAGAACTCCCATAACAGTGACATTCACAGCGCCTCCATAACAGTGACATACACAGAACTCCCATAACAGTGACATTCATAGCGCCCCCATAATAAAGACATACACAGAACTCCCATAACAGTGACATTCACAGCACCCCCATAATAATGACATACACACTACTCCCATAACAGTGACATTCACAGCGCCCCATAATAATGACATACACAGAACTCCCATAACACTTTTTGAGGACTGCACATGGCCAGCATGATGATAGAAAATGCCTATTCTTGTATAGGACATGTTCTATCTTTTTTGCAGGGCCGCGGAACGGAACTACAGATGCGGACAGCACACAGTGTGCTATCCGCCTTGTTTGCAGCCCCATTGAAATGAATGGGAGGCACCTGTTCCACAGGACCTGACCCATTCATAAAGTCGTTTGAATGAGCCCTTACAGTGATATCTACTGCGCCATCATAACAGTAACATACACAGAACCCCCATAACAGTGGCATCCACAGTTCTCCCATAAAAGTGAAATCCACAGCACCCCCTTAAAAGTGACATCCACAGTGCCCCCATCACTGTCTCATCAACAGCACCCCCATAACAGTGACATCCACAGTTAACGCCATAACAGAGATATCCACAGTGATAATCGGCGGTGCATTTACAACACAAGATCATCGCTAACAAGCGTTACTAGTAACGCTCATTAGCGATAATCTGTTTAATTGTCGGCCCGTAAAGTCCACTTTTGTACATGTTCCCTCTGAATTGTAAAGTGCTGCAGAATATGTTGGCGCTCTCTAAACAAAGATTATTATTATGTATAATTTATGGCCAATGCGGGTCAGGTGCTACTTGTGTGCACCGCTCACTCTCCCGTGGTAATCACTGACAGCCTGACTTACTAATGCTCTGAGGGGAAGAGGGGACCTTCTGGTGAGTCAGACGCTGGCAGGCGTGATTACTTCATCATGGCTGCGGCCTGTATTCCGAGCAGGCCCAACTTGCACCCACTCTGAATACAGGCCGCATCACACCTCACCCATCAGCAGGGCCTTGCAGTGGTGTGGTCAGGCAGTACCTGAGGATCATCATCCGATCTTCTCCTCCCTCTTCCAGGCCATAAGAATAAACAGAAAGTCACACAGCACAGATGACGACAAGTGACGCACGCCTCTATAATCATTAAAGAGGTTGTCCAACAGGTTTTCTTTGTATGTGCTGCACATGGAAGGTGAATTTTGATGAGCTCATTGATCATTTTGCAGAAACTAAGGCGCGAAAGCAGAGACGGTAAAGGTAGAATGTTGAGATGGGATTGTGGGGTTTTTCTTCACAAAATGAACAAATTTGCAATTAACTGCAATTTTCTCATTTTCAATTTTTTGCAATAAAAAATGTATTTCAAACATAAATATTTCAGTATATTTAAATGTAAAATTAAAGTTTTTATGGTATTGGAGGTAGGGGGTGCCAAAGAAAGTACCCGCCCCAGGCCCCAAATACCTTAGGTATGCCACTACTCCACTCTTCTAGAAAGACTTTACACAAGAATTTGAAGTGTGTCTATGGGAAAGTACGGTTTCTTTTTTGCCCATTCAGCGAAGAAAGCATTTGTAAAATCAGATACTGATGTTAAAAGACAGTCTAGCTCACACTCAGCGATCCAATTCACTCTAAGGCTCATGCACACGATCGTGCGATTTGCGGTCCGCAAAAAATGGATGCCGTCTGTGTGCCTTCCGCAATTTGCGGAACGGAACAGGAGGCCCATTATAGAAATGTCTATTCTTGTCTGCAAAATGGACAATAGGGCAGGACTCATAATTTTTGCCGGGCCATGGGACAGCAACGGATGCGGACAGCACACAGAGTGCCATCCGCATCTTTTGCGGACCCATTGAAATGAATGGTTCCGTATATGGACCGTATACGGAACGCAAAATACGTTCGTGTGAACGAGCCCTTAAGGTGTTTGATGAAGTTCAGGCCATTGAGCTCCTTCACACCAAACTTCTCAAACCATGATTTTATATACCTCACTTCATTATACAGTAGCATGAACATTACCTATCACTGGAAATAAGGGGCTGCACCACTAAGCATTCTAGTAGGTGTCATCCTCCAGGCACTTGCTAAACCCAAATTCATCCATCAGACTGTCTACCAGACCCCTGTGTCCATGTGCTTTATACCACTCCAGGCAGAAGTTGGCATTGCATATGGTGATGTTAGGCATGTGTGCCAGTTTGGTACTATGCAGTGAACAAAGCAACAGAGGATAGGCTCTTTCTATATACTGTGCCTGGTGGCTCTGCTCTGTGGTTTTGCAGGGTCTACTGCTTTGGGGAGGAGCATGTGTTACTCCTAGATGCTTCTACGTCACAATAGTAGAGAGTTTATAGGTGATCAGTGCAAATCTAGATCACAAAATTCTCAAACCTTTAGAAAAAGGTGGCATCTTATGGCAATGCCACTTTTTAAGTCACTGAACTCTTTAGTATTGGGGGTAGACAGCAGCTCAAATGAGAGGTCAAGCACCTCCCCAGATGCCTTGCAATTAGCTTGTTAACCCCTTTCTTTCCTGCACAGAAAATAGTTCTTCAAATGTAGCCAAAGGGCTCATGCACACGACCGTATGCATTTTGCGGTCAACAAAAAATATGGATGACGTCCATGTGCATTCCGTATGTTGTGGAACAGAACAGCAGGCCCCTAATAGCACAGTCCTATCCTTGTCTGTAATACGGACAATAATAGGACATGTTTCTGCTTTTTTGCAGAACGGACCTACAGAAATGGAATGCACACAGAATAACTTCCTTTCTTTTGCGGATCCATTGAAATGAATGGTTCAGCATACGGTCCACAAAAACAGAATGAACACGGAAAGAAAATACATTTGTGTGCATGAGCCCAAAGAGATACATATGGTGTGAAATGTCGGTATAATGTCCTGCACTATCTAGAGATCTAGCTATACATTTCTATGAATTTACAAGCGGGGATGAATGTATGGTACCTGGTCTTAGAGGAGGGGTGAGGAGGCAAGTTACTGAGAATGTTAGTCCACCACTGAATGCAGAAGAATGTGGACCAGAAGTATTCACAACGGTACAAGTCTACGAGACATGATATTAAATAGTATATTACTGAAATGAAGGAAAACAATTTGCATAATTTAAGAATCACTATGAATAATGTGTTCAATATATTGTACAGCTTATTATGATTGCAGGGATACCAAATACTGGCTTGTAATATTTCATACTAAGAATGTTACAAAACCTGTAATGTAGTGACAACTTTCACCATGAAGATTATTTTACAGGTCTTGGTGAGATTTGAACCCTAGACCTTCTGTATTAGACAGGAGCCCTACTCATTTGTCCATACAACATATCAGGAAAGAAAGGTAGGATTTTTTTATATCTAATAGCATTACTTTTTTTCTTCACAAGCACAAAATTAAACAAATAGTTACACTATGGCTTTTTAACCCTTTCATGACCAAGGGTCATTGATGCCCCAGTGTCCAGGTCAAAATTTACAAATCTGACATGCGTCACTTTATGTGGTAATAGCTTTGGAACACTTTTACTTATCCATGCCATTCTGAGATTGTTTTCTCGTGACACATTGTACTTCATGATAGTCATATATTTGAGTCAATATATTTCACCTTTATTTATGAAAAAAATCCCCAATTTACCAAAAATTTTGAAAAATTCACAATTTTCCAAATTTCTATTTCTCCGCTTCTAAAACAGAAAGTCATACCTAATAAAATATTTATTACTTAACATTCCCCATATGTCTACTTTATGTTGGCATCATTTTTGAAATGTAATTTTATTATTTTAGGACGTTAGAAGGCTTAGAAGTTTAGAATTCTTACAATTTTTAAGAAAATTTCCCAAACCCACTTTTTAAGGACCAGTTCAGGTCTGAAGTCACTTTGTGGGGCTTACATAGTGGAAACCCCCCATAAATGACCCCATTGTAGAAACTACACCCCTCAAGTTACTCAAAACTGATTTTACAAACTTTTGTAAACAAGAGTTAAAGGAAAATGGAGATTAAATTTCAAAATTTCACATTTTTGGCAGATTTTCCATTTTCTAAAAAAAAATTCTTTAACACATTGAGGGTTAACAGCCAAACAAAACTCAATATTTATTACCCTGATTCCGCGGTTTACATAAACACCCCCACATGTGGTCGTAAACTGCTGTACGGGCACACGGCAGGGCGCAGAAGGAAAGGAATGCCATATGGTTTTTGGAAGGCAGATTGTGCTGGATTGGTTTTCTGAACGCCATGTTTTTTATTTTTCAGCCGATCGTCTTGTGCAGGGGCTCGTTTTTTGCAGAAAGTGTGGAGGTTTATATTGGTACCATTTTCGGGTACATAGGATTTTTTGATCATTCATTAATACACTTTATGGGGCAAGGTGACCCAAAATCGGTAGTTAGTCTTACCGGTAACGTTCTTTCCAGGAGTCCAACATGACAGCACATGGGAGGATGTCCAATCCAATCACTGTTGGGACAGGAAGTGAAACAGATTAAAAGCCCCCCCCATCCCTCCAATCTCCAGTGTCTTCTAAATTACTACACCGGATGGATGCAACACAATTTTATTACTAATATGATAAGCAATGTTAACATCACACTGAATCACATAATAGGGAGGGAATTAGTAGTGCTGTCATGTTGGACTCCTGGAAAGAACGTTACCGGTAAGACTAACTACCGATTTCCAGGACGTCCCCCATGACAGCACATGGGAGAGTTACCAACTTAGCCATCAGGGAGGGACCACAGCCTGTAGAACCTTACGCCCAAAGGAAAGCTGGCGATTGGACGGTAGGTTCAACCTGTAATGTTTACAAAAGGTGTTATAACTTGTCCAGGTGGCTGCCTGACAAATCTGATCTATAGAGGCGTTCGCCTTCTCCGCCCAGGAAGCTGCGACTGCCCTAGTAGAATGTGCTCTGATAGAGATAGGACAGGGACTATCCAGAAGACGATATGCTTCCACAATTGTTGACTTGATCCACTGTGTCAGAGTCCTTCTAGTCACTTTCTTCCCTCTTCCTGCTCTACCAAATTGTACAAAGAGGTTTGAGTCCTTCCTATCAGGATCCGTTCGGCGAAGGTATTCAAGGACTGCCCGACGGACGTCCAGGCAATGGAACTTCTCCTCTTCCGGATCTCTAGGAGAGGCGTAAAAGGAAGGTAAGAATATTTCTTGCTCCCTATGGAAAGTAGAGACGACTTTAGGGAGGAACGCTGGGTCTAACTGAAGAATTATTCGATCCGAGCAGACTCTTAAGAAAGGTTCCTTCATGGATAAGGCCTGAAGTTCACCAATTCTGCGTGCTGAAGTGATGGCTACCAAGAAGGCCGTCTTCCAGGAGAGCAATTTTAATGGAATGGTGTCCAAGGGTTCAAAGGGCATCTTACAGAGGGCATCTAGAACTATAGATAAGTCCCAAGGAGGAACAGTCTGTCTCAGAGTGGGTTTTAGTCTGGATATAGCCTTTACGAACCTCTTTATCCAACGATGTTCTGCTAGTGGGTAGTCCAGGAAGGATGATAAGGCAGATATCTGCACCTTGATCGTGCTAGGGCGTAGCCCTAGGTCAAAGCCTCTCTGTAGGAAGTCAAGAATCTGCGCGATGGAAGGAGTTGATCTGGATGGATGTATATCAGCCAACCAGGAATTAAATCTGTTCCAGATTTTCCTATATATAGCGTTTGTAACTGGTTTCCTACTTTTTTGTAGTGTGGAGATTACAGCATGTGACAAGCCCTGCCTGCTCAGCATTCTCCTTTCAGGATCCAGGCTTTCAGATTCCACTTTTCCAGATCCGGGTGGAGAAGGGACCCCTGAGTGAGAAGGTCCGGCTGCAGAGGGAGGGATATTGGTTCTTCTACCTTTAGCCTGTCTAACAGGGGATACCAGCTCCTCTTCGGCCAGGCTGGGCCTATGAAAATGAACTTCCCCGAGCTCTCGCTGATCTTCCTCAAAGTGGCCGGGATAAGCGGGATTGGCGGGAAGGCGTAAGCTAGATCCATGTCCCATGATTTTGACATGGCATCTATCCCCAGAGGATCCCCGCTGGGATCTAGGGAAAAGAACTGAGACGCCTGGGCGTTTTCCTTGGAAGCTAGGAGATCCACCTGGGGGTACCCCCATTTCCTGCAGATCTGGTGAAAGACTTGCCTGTTCAGCATCCATTCTCCCGGATGGAATCTTCTTCTGCTCAGGTAGTCTGCTGTAACATTGTCCTTCCCTCTGATATGGAGGGCTGAGATAGATAGGATATTTTCCTGTGCCCAAAGGAAGATTTTTTCTGCGACCTCCTGAAGGCCTGGGTTCTGAGTTCCCCCTTGATGCCTTATATAGCAGACTGTAGTTATATTGTCTGACAGAACTTGAACGTGGTTCCCCTTTAAGAGAAGTTCTGCTGCTTGGAGAGACCTTAGTACCGCCATTAATTCTCTTATGTTTGAGGAGCGCTGACTCTCTGCCAGGGACCATGAACCCTGAAAGAGATGATCTTCTATGTGTGAACCCCAGCCGGTCATGCTGGCATCGGTCACCACCGTCAAACAAGGTCTTCTCAACCAGTGAACCCCTCTCTGTAGGTTGTCGGGAGTTATCCACCAGTTCAAGGACTCCTTTATGGACATTGGGATCCTGATCTTCTTGTCTAGAGACCTCTGGTCTTTGTCCCACCTGGTGAGGACTAGACCCTGAAGTGGCCTTGAGTGGATCTGGGCCCACTGGACCATCTGTATACAGGATGTCATCAGGCCTAGTATCCGCATAGCCTTCCTGATGGAGCAGAGGTTTTTCCTTTGGAAGGAGGATATTTCTTCTATGAAAGCGTCGCGTTTTGAACCTGGAAGGAAGGACATCTGTCCCTGGGAGTCCAGAAGGGTGCCAAGAAAGATCTTCCTTTCGCTCATGCAAAGATCTGATTTCTCTAGGTTGATAATCCAGCCTAAGTCCTGTAGAACCCGTAACGTCGTCTGCAGATGGTTCCGCAGAAGGACCTCTGAGGATGCTGTCAGGAGGAAGTCGTCTAAGTATGGGACTATTGTTATTGTCTCAGGAACGCCATTATCTCTACTATTAGTTTCGTAAAGATGCGTGGGGCACTTGAAATCCCAAATGGAAGACATTGGAACTGGAAGTGATGCACTATGCCATCTAACGTCACCGCGAACCTGAGGAACTGATGATGGCTTGGATGAATGGGGACATGATAGTAGGCATCTTTGAGATCGATGGTGCACATCAATGCCCCTGCTGGAATCAGTGGAACCGTTGAACGTATTGACTCCATCTTGAATCTGAAATATTGGATCCAATTGTTCAGGAACTTCAGGTTTATGATAGTTCTTAGTGTACCGTCTGTTTTTTTTACCCAGAACAGTTTGGAGTAGTGGCCTCTGCCCTGTTGGGGTCCTGGAACGGGAACTATTGCTTCCATTGCGCAAAGTTTCTCCAAGTCCTGAACCATCTGGTTCTTTAGAGACGGAGACTGGGGAGTGGTAACACAGAATCTTTGAGGGGGAGGACGACGGAACTCTATCTTGTACCCCTCTCGAACCGTCTGCAGTACCCAGGGGTTCTGAGTTACTAAAGGCCACTGATGACTGAAGAACCGAAGTCTCCCCCCCACAGGTCTGTCGTCATTTACTCTGGTAAGAGGAAGTGTTGGGTTTGAGAAGGAACCCCCTCCCCTTCCCACCTTTGGGGTAGCTCCACCTGCCCGATTTGCCTTTCCCTCTACCTGGAAAATTCTGTGACTGACCCTGGCCTGAATCCCTCCGAAAGGACTGAGTCTTCTTAGACCTCTCTTCCGGAAAGCCCTTTTTTCTGTCCGCGGCACTCTCAAGGATTGTATCTAGGACAGGGCCAAACACATGTGAACCTGAGAAAGGGATTGAACAAAGTTTATTCTTTGATGCTACGTCCCCTGACCAACTTCTTAGCCAAAGGGCCCTTCTTGCCGAATTCGCCAGGGTGCTGTTTCTAGCTGAAATCCTGATGGATTCGGCCGAGGAGTCCGCCAGGTAGGCCGTAGCCATTTTAAGAAGGGGAATAGATTCTAGAATGTCTTCCCTTGGGGTTTTTAGTCTAAGGTGGTTCTCTAGCTGATTCAGCCATAACCCCATAGACCTGGCTACCGAGGTGGCAGTGATGTTGGCGTTAATAAGAGCAGATGAACACTCCCAGGCCTTCTTAAGTAGCCCCTCCGCCTTCCTATCCATAGGGTCTTTTAAGTTTGAGGAATCTTCAAAGGGGATGGTGGTCTTCTTTGTGAGTTTCGCCACCTGGATGTCTATCCTGGGAACTTCGTCCCATAGTTTAGTATCCTCAGGATTAAAAATCAGCCGATTTTTAAATTCCCTAGGCATAACTAGCTTCCTTTCGGCCTCCTTCCATTCCTCCAGAATTATCTCCTTCAGATGGGAGTTTACTGGGAATAGGCGAGTCTTTTTTGCCCCTAACCCCCCAAACATCTCGTCCTGAACGGATATGGGAGGGCTAGCTTCCTCTACTTGCATGGTATCTCTAACCGCATGGAGGAGGGCGTCTAAGTCCTCAGTAGAAAATAAAAATCTTTTAGGGTGGTCTGAAGAACCGGAAGCAGAGATGGTGTCGTCTTCAATCTCTCCGTCCGAGACTTCCTGATTATCAGGATCAGAGTCCTCCTGAGTCCTCCTTCTTTTTGGGGGAGGGGAGTCAGGTTGAGAAGGAGGTGGCGGAGGGTTTAGGGAAGAAACCGTAGCCTGTACTTCTTCACGAACGATATTCCTAAGTTCTGTGAGAAAGGACGGCTGCTCCTCCTTCATTAACCTGGCAATGCAATCGGCACATAGCTGCTTCTTGTAAGATATATGCATCTTTTCCCCACAAGTTGCACACTTTCTCGGCTTCCTTCTGGGGTCCTGAGAAGACGACTGCCCAGAACTCTTTTTATCCTAGAAAAAATCCGAGAAACCGCGCTCAATGACTGGGGAGAGTACACCAGGGTATAAGGACAAAGACACTTACATGAGCTGCAGCAGAGGGGTCAGACGCAATCTCAGATTTGGCTGACGCCTGGGGCTCCATGGTGGCTAAGCAAACACACAGCCGCTCACAACTTCCCCACTGGGGCTTACCTCCACCTCTGCTGCCGCGCTGCTCCGTTCTTATAAGGGGAACTCAACCCCCCCGGGGGGAGGGAGTCAACCCCTGAGCGCGAGGCCGGGTTTCCAGGCCTCCAGCGCTTGTGCTGGGCGCCGCCATCTTGTTTCCGGCTGACCCGGAAGTGACGTCATAATGCGACGACGACGCCGCTGGGAGCGCGCCGCTGAGCCGAGAGCTCCCGGAGGAGAAGCGGCATCAGCGTCCCGCCTGCCGCCGTCCCAGGCAGGTCGGGACAAGCTAGAGAACCCCCGGAGGGGGAGCTAGCGGGGCCGTACGGGACGCCGCCCGATCTGGCCTGAGAGGGGAGTACCGGAACCCCCGACCCGACCTGGCCCCCTGGTGCCTAGGTAAGCACCCGATTCTCCTAAAACGATCACCTGCTTCACCCCTATCCCAGTAGGGACAGGAAGACACTGGAGATTGGAGGGATGGGGGGGCTTTTAATCTGTTTCACTTCCTGTCCCAACAGTGATTGGATTGGACATCCTCCCATGTGCTGTCATGGGGGACGTCCTGGAAAATTGGCTGTTTTGGAACAGTTTTCATTTATTTATTTTTACAGCATTCATCTGAGGGGTTAGGTCATGTGATAGTTGTATAGAGAAGATCGTTACGGACGTGGCAATACCTAATATGTATACTTTTTCTTATTTATTTAAGTGTTACACAATAATAGCATTTCTGAAACAAAAAAAAATGATGTTTTAGTGTCTCTATAGTCTGAGAGCCATAGCTTTTTTTTTTTTTTGGGCGATTGTCTTAAATAGGGTATCATTTTTTGCGGGACGAGGTGACGGTTTGATTGGTACTATTTTGGTGATCATACGCCTTTTTGATCGCTTGCTGTTGCACTTTTTGCGATGTAAGGTGACAAAAATAGCTTTTTTTTTACACCGTTTTTATTTTATTTTTTTATGGTGTTTATCGGACGGGGTCTATCATGTGATATCTTTATAGAGACGGTCGTTACGGACGCGGCGATACCTAATATGTGTAGTTTTTTCATTTTTAATAGGAAAAGGCAATTTTTTTAATTTTACATTTTTTATTTATTTATTTTTACTTTTATTTTTTTTCAATTTTTTTTATCAAGTCCCTCTTGGATCATGAAGATCCAGTGGGGCTGATGGCTGTACTATACTTTGCAATGCTCTTGCATTGCAAAGTGTAATACATTCAGATGCCCTGTAGGTGGCAACAGCGGACGCTTTTGCAAAGCGTCCGATTGCCAGGGCAACCATCGGGGCTGCCATCGCAGCGCAGCAGCCCCGATGGTGGAGAGAGGGAGCCCCCTCCCTCTATTAACCCCATGGATGCCGCTGCATCTATGGGATTACAGAATTTACAGCAGAGTGTCAGCATAGAGCTGACACTCTGATGATGGCGGCGGCTCAGGAATGGAGCCGCCGCCATCAAACAGCAGGGGGGCAGACGGGGGTCAGCGCTTGAAGGGGGGGAGGGAGGTATGTCACGGCAGCAGGGGGCGGACTCAAGGAGGGGGCAGCGCCGCAGCACTAGGAACAGACGGGGGGGGGGGCACAGATGGGCAAGCACAGATCGGGGCGGGGGGGTAAGTGTCTGCACGCACAGACGGGGGCGCTGCACAGATGGGGGGGCTGCGAGGACACTGCTTTCAGGCTCTGATCTGCAGAGCGCAGATCAGAGCCTGAAACCGTCATTTTATCACTGCCGCGACCCGATTGGTTAGTCTGCACAGACTAACCAATCGGATCGATTGCCGGCAAGGGGCCACTCTGATTGGTCCCTTGCCGGCATTACTGCACTGTATGCTGTCCGTGACAGCATACAGGGCAGGGCAGAAGCTTTAATCCAAGCGCTTTGCAGCGCTTGGATTAAAGAGCTGCCAGAACGTATATATACGTGGTAGCTGCACGGGGTATGTGCAGCTATCACGTATATATACAGATTGCGGTCGGGAAGGGGTTAAACAAACAAAATTTTACTTTTGCAGAACAGAGCAATCCTACAGACTAGTGGTAAGTCTTTTGCCTGCTATATAAAAGGTCCAGGGTTCGGATCCCACCAAGAACTAAAGTTTACTAAAAGTTATAGCAGAAAAACTTAAATTTTACTTTCCAGTCTTTTTCTTTTATAGTAATAAGTTATGTTGTACTGCAGTTAATATTACTATATACAATAAATGTAATTTTGCACCTACTATTAAATATCACAAAATACTATTTGGTATCCCTGTAATCACATTACCCTGTACAATATATTGAACACAGTATTTATGGTGATTGGTAAATGGTATAAATAAAAATGGCATAATTTTTTGCTTGATTTTACCCAAAATAAAAGATACTAGAATTTAAATCATACTGATGTGTATGGCAAAATGGCCTAATGCGAAAAAAAAAAAAAAAAATGGCTGTGATGACTATGAATGTGAGAAGGGCCAGTATGAGGCCCTAAAATACCTGATGGCAGCCCTGTCTGAGGCAACACTACTGATTGGCTATCCTTAGGATAGGCCATCAATATCAGATGGTTGGGGTTCTTACTCTTGGCATCCACATGTCCGCTGTGCTCGGACACGCACTGTGGCCTCTTCATTGTTCACATCACTCTATACCCAGGAATGCCACCAGAATGACACTCAGTGTGGGTACTGCAGCTTTGTCCTATTTGAATGAATGGGGTGCTGAAAGTTGTACCACTTGATATCGATGGTCTAAGGAGAAACAATCAATATTTTTAACTAGGTAAACCACTTGAAACACAATCTTGAGCAACGGTTGATGGCTTTTCTTTAAATATATTTTATGCATGAATATCAGTGAAACACAGTCATTAAATAAGTAGACGTGAGATTTCTGCAGTATTTCTTTAATACAAGCAGCACCCTCTAGTGGCTTTTGCTGGAAAGTAACGGGAAATAAAATTACGAGAGAAATACAGATTATACAGCGGCATTGTGAAAAGATTATTATGTGATTAAGTAATGGAAACAACATGAACGTTTAACAGTACAGAACATCTGGGAAGTGCACCCCTCAGTCAAGGAGAAGGGCTTCTCCATCAAAAGAAAAAGTCACTTACAGTAGTCACTATGGTGGCAGTGAAGGCAGTAAAGTCTAGAAGACTGGCTTTCTGTGTATTAGCAGGTGGATTACAAGTATTAATGTATTAAGAGATATATTGCTTTACTTACCAACAGCAGGAAGCACAAATCCAGTGCTACACGTAATAGGTGACTATTACAGAGGAGACTCCTCTGCAGAAGAATTATGACACAGCTTGCCTCAAGTAAAACCATATAGGATTGTATCCTACTTGTTATACCTATTTTATACTTGGGCCTCATGCACATGACTGTATCCATTTTGTGGTTTGCAAACCAGGAATCCGCAAAATACTGTGTTCATACCGTATTTTTCTACTAGAACTGGCTATACTTGCGCACAAATCACACAAAATTAGAACATGTTCTATAATTTGCGTAAAGACCACACAGATATGGACAGCACATGGATGCCAACTATGTGCTGTTCAAATTTTTTGGGGACCCATACAAAAGAACGGGTCCAGGAGAGATCAATAGAAAATGCGGACCGGATGCAGACCAAAACTACGGTCGTGTGCGTAAGGCCGTATACATGAAACCTCTCTGAAATTGCATAAGGCCCAGTATCATGAGAATGATTAGATAACTGTAGTAAGGTTTATCTACAGTAATTCAACCTATTATATGCCATCTGCTGGCTCAAATCACATTAACTAACTCTGCAAAACCTACATCTGGAACAAACCTAAGGGAAATAGAAAAGTGATGCAGATTTACCAATGAAAATTCAAGATCCAATCAGCTGACAATGTTTTGGTGGGTTATTAATACAGGCCGATGGCCAACCGAATAAATGTTCCTAGGAATGCTCATTCCTAATCAATGGCACGTGTAAAATGTTGGTTAGACACTACTAGTAAATCTACTCCAGTATGTGTAAAGTATACTGCAATTTAGGGCCCTATAGCATTTATCAAAGTTCTAATACAGAAGCTGTCAACTATCAGTTCTTAGTATGACCTGTCTTGATCATTTTTAAGAGATGACTGTTTGGAGACATAGTATTACAGGTAGTGACTTCTCTCTCTCAGAAAACAAGATATCCTCAAGGGTCCTTTAGACGGGCCAAGAATCTTCATAGAATCACTAGTTAGCGATTATCTGGCGGTGTAAATGTACTGTTGAGTGATCCGATCGTTTGTGCGTATACAAAAATCGTTATTTACTGGCAGCAGATTGTGCTGTGTAAACACAATCTGCTGCCGGCAAACAACAAATCAGTATGGTGAAGAGTGATCGCTTAATGTAAATGCAGCAGTCTCCTCCACCAGCGAGCAGCAGATTGTCGGGAAGGAACGCTTCCCTCCCGACAATCTACTGCTGTGTTATCCCATGTAAAGGGATCTTTAGTGTGAATAAGGTCAATCTCAAACACTAAGGCTGAATAGTAATGATTAGAGAAGAGGTCGGCAACCTACGGAAGCCCAGCTGTTGTGAAACTACAACTCCCAGCATGTACTCTATCTCAGTTATTCCTGTAATAGAGCATGCTAGGAGTTGTAGTTTCACAACAGCTAGCGTGCCAGAGGTTGCTGACCCCTGTCCTAGAATGTGTGGACTCCACTGAGGCTTAGGTCATGTGAAAGGGTCATGTGACTCTGAGATAAGTGTGGTGAACAATAACAATTAGAAAATCGTTGTGTTTTCAGATTATGTGGGAAGTTTTTTCTAGGCATTTTGTATTGTCTCATGTGTGTCAGGATTAGGGCCAAATTCTCATAAAATCCCATGCATGCTAGGCACAACACTGGCTGAATCCTCATTTGGTTGATAGCTATTCCTCTTGACTGTCCTCCTCCATTACACATGCATTCTTAAAGGGAAGAGAGGAATAAGCTTATCTCCTGGGAGAACATAGGATCTGCATGTTGAAATTAAAGGCTATGTACACCTTTGGGGGCATTTTTTTATTTTTTATTATTGCATTGTACTCATTATGAGGTAAAAATCAGTTTTCAATTGGTCTTTATATTAAAATATGGAGTCCTTTTCTCTGTACAGAGCTGAGATGCTCTATTAGCAGGATCTGAATTTTCTCTCTTTCGTCAGGCAGGGAGCTGACGGACTCCTTATCTCTGCTCTCTGACCCTATAAACACTTATTAAAGCTCAATTATCATCTTACTGATAAGAATTTGGCTCAAATAAGTGTTTATGTCTTCTTAGTAATTTAGAGATAAGGGTTATTAGATGACCGGCCAAAGTGAAAGTGGGATTCACACAGCTAGAAAAACTGTTGACCCTTTGTGACAGAATGGCTCAATATTTTTAATAAAGATCAATTGAAAAAAAGATTTTTAGCCCAAAATGAGTAACATGCAATCATGAAAAAAATTGCCTCCGAAGGTGTACATAGCTTTTAAATATGGTGGATCCTTCTTTCTCCTTTCTCCCATTGGCTGATCCTGGCAACTTTAACTAGGTTCCACAATGTACTTGGCAAATATGCGCAAAGGTTACCCTGCAAATATTTTTACCAAACACCCATGCTAAACAGGCATGCTGTTCTGAAAGTACTGCTGAATCCTGCAGTCAGGAAGAAACATTAAGGCACCTGTACCCTGGGCAGCTACTCAATCCCAGCAGATACTTATTAGACAGTTACAATAAAAAAGTGGTTATAAGTTTATATGTGACAACAGGTCCTGTGTAATATTGCTCAGTACAGACCCTGGTAAAATAAGATGGTTGTCATCCATTAAACAAGGATAGGCCATATGCGCACACATATAGTGCTTGCAAAAACATTCATTCCCCTTGACTTTTTTTCATATTTTGTTACATTACAGCCTTAAGTTCAATGTTTTTTTAATCAGAATTTTATGTGATGGATCAGAACACAATAGTCTAAGTTGGTGAAGTGAAATAAGAAAAATATATAAATAAAGCTATTGTTTAGAAATAGAAAACAGAAAATTGGCATGTGTGTATGTATTCACCCCCTTTGTTAGGAAGACCATAAAAAGCTCTGATGCAACCAATTACCTTCAGAGTCACATAATTAGTGAAATGATGTCCACCTATGTGCAATCTAAGTGTCACATGATCTGTCATTACATATATACACCTTTTTTGAAAGGCCCCAAAGGCTGCAACACCTAAGCAAGAGGCATCACTAACAAAACACTGCCATGAAGACCAAGGAACTCTCCAAACAAGTAAGGGACAATGTTGTTGAGAAGTATAAGTCAGGGTTAGGTTATAAAAAAATATCCAAATCTTTGATGATGCCCAGGAGCACCATCAAATCTATCTTAACCAAATGGAAAGAAAATGTCTTAACAGCAAACCTGCCAAGAGACGGCCGCCCACCAAAACTCACGGACCGGGCAAGGAGGGCAGTAATCAGAGAGGCAGCACAGTGACCTAAGGTAACCCTCGTGGAGCTGCAGAGTTCCACAGCAGAGACTGGAGTATCTGTACATAGGACGACAATAAGGCGTACGCTCCATAGAGTTGGGCTTCATGACAGAGTGGCCAGAAGAAAGCAATTACTTTCAGCTAAAAACAAAAAGTCACGTTGTGAGTTTGCAAAAAGGCATGTGGGAGACTCCCAAAATGTACGAAGAAAGGTGCCCTGTCTGATGAGACTAAACTTTTACTTTTTAGCTATCAAAGAAAACGCTATGTCTGGAGCAAACCCAACACACACATCACATCACCCAAAGAACACCATCATGGTGTGGTGGTGGTGGCAGCATCATGCTGTGGGGATGTTTTTTAGCAGCCAGGACTGGGAAACTGGTCAGAGTTGAGGGAAAGATGGATGGTGCTAAATACACGGATATTCTAAAGCAAACCTGTACCACACTGTGCGTGATTTGAGGCTAGGATGAAGGTTCACCATCCAGCAGGGCAATGACCCCAAACACACTGTTAAAGCAACACTTGAGTGGTTTAAGGGGAAACATGTAAATGTGTTGGAATGGCCAAGTCAAAGCCTAGATCTCAATCCAATAGAAAATCTGGGGTCAGGCTTAAAAATTGCGCAAACCATCCAACCTGAAGGAGCTGGAGCAGTTTTGCAAGGAGGAATGGGCAAAAATCCCAGTGGTAAGATCATAGAGACTTATCCAAAGCGTCTTGGAGCTGTGATTGCCGCAAAAGGTGGCTCTACAAAGTATTGACTTTAGGGGGTGAATAGTTATGCACATTGACTTTTTCTGTTATTTTGTCCTATTTGTTGTTTGCTTCACAATAAAAAACATCTTCAAAGTTGTGGGCATGTTCTGTAAATTAAATGATGCAAATCCTCAAACAATCCATGTTAATTCCAGGTTGTGAGGCACCAAAATACGAAAAAAGTCAAGGGGGGCAATTACTTTTGCAAGGCACTGTACATTTACATTCATATGATGACCTATACCTGTTATTTTTGTACTATCCCCAATCGCACTCAACCACACATCATGCCAGTAATTCTTAATCACATTCTTAATTTAGAAATGATAAATCTAGCCTTCCGCTAAATTCACTACCACACACAGGACACAGGTCCTGCTCGGCTCAACATGTGAAGGCACTTTGGTTTCTTGGCAAATATTTCTTGCATATCTCAGATACGTCAGCAGCAGTGGTAGAAGATACAAGAGATGATGCTGGTCCATGCAGGCGTGTAGGCATTGGGTAGTTCTTAGGTAGTCTGGCGACAGCATGAAGATGTGTGGAGTGCTGAATACAGGTTCTCCAAATAACTTTAAATGCTCACTCAGCTGAAGAATCCACCATTGGCGGTACAGTTTGAGTATATCGGCACATAATGGCTATGCATAAAATTTTGTACTTGAGACCTTCTTGCTAAACTGTCCCATAAATAAGGCAGTGTGATTTTGGACAATTGTGTGGGAAAGTCACAGGGTAGAATAGATTTTCCATTCCTAGTTTATATTGTCACAGGCCATCTACCTCATCAATGCTGAAGCTGCTTCGTCGGCTACTGGCCTTTGAAGTGCCGGGAGAAAGGGTTGACAGGAGAGGATCACAGGTCATCATGGGATCAGAACCTAGCATAGTGTCCTCCATCAGCATGAGGTCTAGTTCTGTCCTAGAGAGAGCAGGAAAAGAGTTGTCTGCACAGGCAGTGTTTTGGTAACTGAGCCCTGATGAAAAGTCCATTTGCTGTTGGTATTGTCCCTGCTGTGGGACTGTAAGTTGCTGCTGAACCATAGGCATTGCTTCAGGTTCCTGCTTGACTGGCCCAGCATTCATACTTCGAGGAGAACTTGTGGGAATGCCATGTGCCTGTGCTTGCAATTCTAGCTCCTGAAAGACAGAAGAAAATATTAAAGAATGATTCTGTCTGATGAAGAAGCAGATCCGGCATTGAAACACATTACCAATGAAGATTTCTTGCCATATGAAGAAATACAGCATTGAAACACATTACCAATGAACATTTCTTGCCAAATGAATTTTGTCATTGTTGGTCCGATGAGCACCGTTTCTCCTTGTGGAGAGCAACTAGTAGGTGTGAGGAGTCCTGTAGGCCATAGTTCATAGTTATAAAACCAATTGTATCCCATTTATAATAGTAATGCCCATTGTACCCCCCTAATACTAGTAATTCCCTTTGTAGTAGTATTGCCGTCTGTGCCCTCTTTGTAGTAGTAATGCCCCCTGTGCCCCTTTTTAGTAATAATGCCCTCTGTGCCCCCTTTGTAGTAGTAATAATGCCCTCTGTGCCCCCTTTGTAGTAGTAATAATGCCCTCTTTGTATTAGTAATAATGCCCTCTGTGCACCCTTTGTAGTAGTATTGCCCTCTGTGCCCTCTTTGTAGTCGTATTGCCCTCTATGCCCCCTTTTTAGTAGTAATGTCCTCTATGCCCCCTTTTAAGTAATAATGCCCTCTGTGCCCCTTTGTAGTAATAATAATGCTCTCTGTGCCCCTTTGTAGTAGTATTGCCCTCTGTGCCCCTTTGTAGTAGTATTGCCCTCTGTGCCCCTTTGTAGTAGTATTGCCCTCTGTGCCCCCTTTGTAGTAGTAATGCCCTCTGTGCCCCCTTTGCAGACATTTTGCCCTCTGTGCCCCCTTTGCAGTAATTTTGCCCTCTGTGCCCCTCCATGGTAGAAATACCCTCTGTGCCCCCACCATGGTACAAACCAGATTCCAAAAAAGTTGGGACACTATACAAATCGTGAATAAAAACTGAATGCAATGATGTGGAGGTGCCAACTTCTAATATTTTATTCAGAATAGAACATAAATCACAGAACAAAAGTTTAAACTGAGAAAATGTACCATTGAATCAGAATTTCATGGTGTCAACAAATCCCCCAAAAGTTGGGACAAGGCCATTTTCACCACTGTGTGGCATCTCCCCTTCTTCTTACAACACTCAACAGACGTCTGGGGACCGAGGAGACCAGTTTCTCAAGTTTAGAAATAGGAATGCTCTCCCATTCTTGTCTAATACAGGCCTCTAACTGTTCAATCGTCTTGGGCCTTCTTTGTTGCACCTTCCTCTTTATGATGCGCCAAATGTTCTCTATAGGTGAAAGATCTGGACTGCAGACTGGCCATTTCAGTACCCGGATCCTTCTCCTATGCAGCCATGATGTTGTGATTGATGCAGAATGTGGTCTGGCATTATCTTGTTGAAAAATGCAGGGTCTTCCCTGAAAGAGATGACGTCTGGATGGGAGCATATGTTGTTCTAGAACCTGAATATATTTTTCTGCATTGATGGTGCCTTTCCAGACATGCAAGCTGCCCATGCCACACGCACTCATGCAACCCCATACCATCAGAGATGCAGGCTTCTGAACTGAGCGTTGATAACAACTTGGGTTGTCCTTGTCCTCTTTGTTCCTGATGACATGGCATCCCAGATTTCCAAAAAGAACTTCGAATCGTGACTCGTCTGACCGCAGAACAGTCTTCCATTTTGCCACACTCCATTTTAAATGATCCCTGGCCCAGTGAAAACGCCTGAGGATCTTGCTTAGAAATGGCTTCTTCTTTGCACTGTAGAGTTTCAGCTGGCAACGGCGGATGGCACAGTGGATTGTGTTCACTGACAATGGTTTCTGGAAGTATTCCTGAGTCCATTCTGTGATTTCCTTTACAGTAGCATTCCTGTTTGTGGTGCAGTGTCGTTTAAGGGCCCAGAGATCACGGGCATCCAGTATGGTTTTACGGCCTTGACCCTTACGCACAGAGATTGTTCCAGATTCTCTGAATCTTCGGATGATGTTATGCACAGTTGATGATGATAGATGCAAAGTCTTTGCAATTTTTCGCTGGGTAACACCTTTCTGATATTGCTCCACTATCTTTCTGCGCAACATTGTGGGAATTGGTGATCCTCTACCCATCTTGGCTTCTGAGAGACACTGCCACTCTGAGAAGCTCTTTTTATACCCAATCATGTTGCCAATTGACCTAATTTGTGTTAATTGGTCTTCCAGCTCTTCGTTATGCTCAAATTTACTTTTTCCAGCCTCTTATTGCTACTTGTCCCAACTTTTTGGGGATTTGTTGACACCGTGAAAATTTGCATCAACGTATTTTTCCTTTAAAATGATACATTTACTCGGATTAAACGTTTGATCTGTCATCTACGTTCTATTACAACTAAAATATTGACATTTGCCATCTCCACATCATTGAATTCAGTTTTTATTCACAATTTGTTTAGTGTCCCAACTTTTTGGGAATCCGGTTTGTAGAAATACCCTGTGTTGAATAAAAAACAACAACAGTACCTACTCACCTCGTCCTGTTCCTGAAGCTCACAGTCCTCTCTCCGCTACAGACACAGATCACTCTGCAGCACTGTGTGGGCGGAGCTCATGCCGATTTCTGTGCTGCAGGCTCGGCCTACACAGTCCGGCAGCACGATCTGTGCCTGCAGGCTGAATGGTGGAGCGGGGAGAAATCCTCCTGCTTCACCATTTATTGCGGGAGCTGAGTGACAGGACCACAGCTCCCTGTGCTCCTGCAATGAACGCTTCCATCTATATTGATGGAGGCGCTCATTGCTTTTAGGCTCTGGCACCCCCTGAGATCCGACACTGTGGGCAGAGCGCCCTTCCCCCGGCACGACACTGCTAGAGGCTCAGCTTTTTCTGCAACTGCCACACCCCCTGCACTTTGATTGACTTAAGGAAAAGTCAAGGCCAGGCGTGATGACGTCTAGGCTCCCTGGCCAGGGCCAATTAAATTACAGAGGGTGCGGCAGTTGCAGAGAGAGCAGAGCCTCTAGGTGTAACGGCAATGCCTCATTTGTTCCTAGAGGCTCATTTGCATACTTTAAAACTTCATTTTTCTCAATGATATGGGCACATATGAACGTGGGACCAACACAGATGCCTTCAGCTGCCAAGCGCACAGGCAAAAGGTCAGCCAGTGTCACAGGTACAAATCTGCTGACAGGTGTCCTTTATAGCAATTTATAAAGGCCTTGGTCGAACTTGTCTTTTTTCTACTGTATTAACTATGTAAAGGAGGATGCTGCATTATGAGGGACTGTGCCTTTTTTCCCTTTCTTCTAGCCAAGCTATTAGTGAATGAGACCATTTCAGCTACCACACAAACTACTGTATATATGCAGCAAATGCATGGCTAGCAATTAATGAACAGTCTACGTGTCTATTGCAAAGTGACATAAGACACGCAGAAGTCACCTGGACCCGAAGCCACAGCTGCTTATTCTCTTGTTCCAGTTGTTTGGAGTGGCTTTCCAGTTCACGGCTCCGATGCTGCTCCTTCTGCATGTGTTTGATATATTCCACAGATGCCTTCAGGATGGTGCCTTTATTCCAGCGGGTATCACTGCTAAGAATGGAGGAAAAGCTTAGTAATCGTCAAGATGTTTGCTGGCTGAAACTTATCCTCAAGAATATGTTTATACTAAGCTTCATTTGCTTTTATATTTTATGGATTGTTAATAATATAGGCTTTATGATATGATGCATTATACCCTTCATGGACACTGAAATGGAGGGTCAGTGTATCTACGGTGTATCTCACTTTATTTCAGCCTACAAACTCCAAGTATATTTAGCTATGGTCGTAACCAGTAGCCGAGTTACTGATGTGAGAAGGGAGCAGAAGGGTGAAGTATGGGGCCTGACTCTTCATCAATATGCCTCTTATTCGATAAGTTTTAGTTGAATTCCACACTAATCTAATAGAAAAAATTGCAATTTCTATTAGATGAATAAGTACAAAGTTTTCCTCCCTCATCACATTAGATCATTAGCGGATCACACCAAAATTGGTGGATTTTGACAACTTTTATCCAATGCCAGTTTTTCAAAGCTTTTTAGTTGTCTTAAATTGTTTCCAGTGAAACAAAAATAGTATGGAGCAGTGTCAGAGTGGCTCCCTACTGCTGCCAGTCCGGTACTGTCCAAGTCCCCACTACTCTCTACCTCCAGCTCCTTTCTGTCAGGCAATCGCTAGCAGTGGTGACCCGCCTCAGCCAGTGATTCACTGAGCGGCATTTCAAGGCAGGAATCCAGGCAGTGGCAGAATAGCATGCCACCCTGACCCCGCTGCATACTTTTTTGTTTTGCAGGAAAACACCTTTAAAACCCCCCAGGAAACTGCTAAAGATCCAGCTGATCAGCACACACTTTCACTGCCTCCTTACTTAAGATTTACCAGCTTAAAGGCCTTCCAAACGTTAAGAAATCAGTTTCCACAGAGAAAAATTTTTTATTTAGTTTTTATTACCAGACGTACAGGTCAGTCGTCTTCGGAATTAAAGTGCCCAGCTCCTTTATCCGATCGTTGATGTTAAATCGTCTTCTTCTCTCAACTGAAAACAGAAAAGAGTGAATAAATATTACAGCATATAATAATGAATAACTGAGGCTTTTCAGCCCTTTTTTTTATTACAAATGTTAAACAGTACTTGAAATAATGTGTAAGCTAAATGCTCAGCAAATGGCATGCCGCAGAAGGAAGGAGTTTTCAGTGCTATGACTCACTCATGTTGTGTGTGTCCTTCTTCTGACGTTCACGTACAAGGGCGCGATTCTCAGCATCTGTAAACACAGGACATTCAGCACAAACACAAAAAGAGTCAATTATGAAGCTAAAGACGTTTGGTTCAACAGCAATGCAATGTGCTTAAAATAAAAGCGCATCTACCTGCATGATGCAAAACACATCCCTCTGGCTTTTCCAACTCTCCATAGACAGTAGCTGACATGAGACGCCGTAGGTTTTACATTTGCCTTTCAGCGGCCCTTCTCTATCACTTTCTTTCTACCACATTAGAGGACTTTTACCTTTAATCCTGTGCTAGGCCCAGAGCCATTAGTATAAAACTGTTAGCCCAGGCGGTTTTATGTAGTAGCTGTCAGGAGAATGTCAAATAGAGCTGATTCTTTTTGTCAGAGCTTTAGAGGGTAAACAGCTGGGATCAACGTTTTCTCCAATCCCGGCTGTTAGTAGAAGAGGGAGATGTCAATAATGGCTGTACACCCCTTGGCAACTGCGAGGCACATGTAGAATGGGTTAACACAAATTTATCTGTATAAGGGCTCATTCCCACGACCATGGTTTGGTTCCAAATCCGAGACACATTTTTTGAGGCTTGGGTGTGGACCCATTCACTTCAAAGGGGCCACAAAGATGCAGATAGCACTCTGTGTGCTGTCCGCATCCGTTGCACCGTTCCGTGGCCCCGCAAAAATTATAAGTCATGTCCTATTCTTGTCCGTTTTGCGGACAATAATAGGCATTTCTATGAAGGGCCGTTTGTTCCGTTCCGCAAATTCCGGAAGGCACATCTGTTCGTTCCGTTCCGCAAATTCCGGAAGGCACATGGGCGGCATCTGTGTTTTGTGAATTCGCAATTTGCGGACCACAAAACACAGCACGGTCGTGTGAACAAGCCCTAACAGTTACAAAAAGTAGTGCTCAGGTGAAGTGATTCTTATTATTTTCATTTCCTTTCATACTTGCCCATACTTATCTGCAAACTCATTAAAGGGCTTCTGTCACCCCATTAAACCGTTTTTTTTTTTTTTCTTTACTAATAATCCCTACACTGCGATCTCATCATACATAAGCTAATTAATGATTTTCGTTCAGTAGAATTTGTTAAAAATCGATTTTTGAAATATGTAAATTACCTTGCTACCAGCAAGTAGGGCGGCTACTTGCTGGTAGCAGCCGCATCTTCCGATGGTAATGACACCCCCTCTGCTTGTTGATTGACAGATCCCGTCCGCTGGCCCTTTCTCTGCTGGCCCTGCCTGTTTTGATTCAATATCTGGCGCCTGCGCCGCGGCCGTACCTCTCTTCAATCTGCGCAGGCGCACTGAGAGGCGGCCACTCGCTCAGCCGCTCCATCCTCAATGCGCCTGCGCCGATGACGTCACAAAGCCAGTGCGCCTGCGCAGATTGAAGAGAGGTACGGCCGCGGCGCAGGCGCCAGATATTGAATCAAAACAGGCAGGGCCAGCAGAGAAAGGGCCAGCGGACGGGATCTGTCAATCAACAAGCTGAGGGGGCGTCATTACCATCGGAGGATGCGGCTGCTACCAGCAAGTAGCCGCCCTACTTGCTGGTAGCAAGGTAATTTACATATTTCAAAAATCGATTTTTAACAAATTCTACTGAACGAAAATCATTAATTAGCTTATGTATGATGAGATCGCAGTGTAGGGATTATTAGTAAAGAAAAAAAAAAAAACGGTTTAATGGGGTGACAGAAGCCCTTTAATCATGTGCCAATTTTTTTTTTACAGTTTAATCATACCTCTGCTTGCATCCAAAACTGTAATCTGCATATGTTCAGAATTTCTATGGGTCTGCTAAATAATTCTGCACAGTATTAGATTACATACTGGTGTAAAGTACCTGTTAGCTCTCTCTTGATAGGTAGGTCTGCTGGGCAGGAATTGCTAGTGACCCCTACTACAGTATCACTGAGGCGTGAATTATCACTGTACAGCCCCAAGTGACTACTGGAAAATGGCAACTGCAAGCAAAAAGAATGATGAGAATACATACATGTAGAAAAAATGTACAGCAAATAACTTTCAGAATGACTCATGCATACCGTGTTTGGCATGGAAAGGGCAGGTTCTGTGTACACAAACATGTCATCTAGACCTATGATGTTATCAAGGACGTCATCCATCTGAAAAGAAGCAGCAGGGATTGTCACCCACTCTGGTTTTAGTCATATTTATGTATATAAGCAACCATAGAAGCAATGTAGTCCATGCACACACTATCCATCCCCTCATATGATGGAGACTGGGAAATTAGCAAGACATGATAAACACAGAGGTACCAGGCTCTGGTATGCCCGATTATGAAATTCTGAGGGGTCAAAATTATCTCACTGTACAACTGGCAGTGATTCTTGTTGGGGAGTACTATGCAGGAATGTACCCTGTTTCCTACGGGATTCAACCTATGATTTTTGACTTTTTATTATGGCTATGAACCTAAATATACTTAGGCTATTGAGATGGCCAGACCCCTGCGAATAACTCAATAGATTCCACCACTTTTTCAGCCTTCTCCCTTACTTGGCCCCCTATTTAGTAGTTCACCTGAATTTGCAGACAATATCAATTAGATATGTTTCATTACTGCCCTCTTCCTTTTTATTTAATTTTAACATCCTAAAAGACTAATAGCACACATTCATATCTGTGCCTTTTTGTTCTGTGGGGTCATAACGAGCACCCATCAACTACAGAACAAGTTGATTTTGCCCATTTAAAAGGCCATCACTCGGGGTGATGCAAAGTTCATGGGAGAAGTTAGTTAGTCCATGACTGTTAGTACAATCTTTCTTCCCCCAAACTTTTTGCTTATTGTTAGCAGCATATCTCCATTTCCATTGGGAGATGTGTTACAGACAAAAGATGATTTTTGCATCTGCATAAAAGATCTGATGGGTCAACAATAAAGCATCGGCTGAATGCCAAGTTGTTCAGACAGACTGATTATTGGCCAAATTAATGTTCCTATGAAAGTTCCTTCCCGCTCACTGGCCTGTGTAAATAGGCCTTAACTTAGGATAAGTAATGGTATGTATTTAAAAGGCTCTTCGTCATATAGTGCTAAAAGGTAAAAATCTGCCCTATGCATACACTATCGAATAGACTTCAAAGACCTTCTTAAATCACTCACTTCTCTTTCTGTGTTGGAGCACAGGTTCATTCTGGCCATGGGACTGTTGGGTGCACTGTTTCCTGCTGAAGATGAAAGGCGTGCTGGACGGTGTGCAGGAGAAGATGGAGCAGGAGGGGGTTTTGGAGACAGTCTAAGTGGGTTTATTTGGGAGGCAAATTTGTTCCCGTAGGTGTCAGACAGGTAATCCTGAACCTTCTTGTCTCTAGACTTCTGCAAATGGTACGAGGTTGGATTCTCCAGGTAGGTTTGAACCTATGGTAGAAAAAAAGCTTTAGATGTAAAGCAAAATACAATCAATGGAGCATATTTATCTGTTGTTGGGAAGATATTGGACACTACATAAAACACTTCCATCTGGGTGTTTTTTTTTTTATATATCTCATGGCTTTGTCTTAAATATTAGGCTATTAACCAAGTTCTTTACCATGTCTCTAAAAACAATTGTCTTTGAACATGATAAATAAGCTTTTATACAGGAGGACAAAAAGCTGGCTCTCTAGTGCCACTTATTGGATGGCTACCCTGTAAGTCAATCTCCACCCTTTCAAACAGGCCTTGGAACAATGACTTTGGACATAAGACACCCAACTGCTGACAGCTGTTTCTGGGTTTTTGCTCCTCATGATTTAGCTGGGTAAGACACCTTTGATATGGAACTGGGGCAATTAATTTACTCCTTTTGGAGAACGCTAAGTTGGCAGAGGAGTCTTATAAGCCAAGGACTGCTTCTTGAGAAAAGAGAAATGAAATGTATTGTAATTAGGGATGAGCGAACTTCTGTTTTCAAGTACGGCGTATGGCGGTGGAAATATACAAAAAGAACAGTTCAATACAAATGGCAGGTTTTCTAAATCCCACTCACATGCGCTGTAGCAGATTTTTCTGCTGTGGATTTGAAAGTGGAAGCAGATTTTTGCAATGGATGTCACCCCTGCATAGAATCTCACTTAGACAAATGTTACCTTCAAGACTTCCATGGGAACTGGTGGTGGAGGCTGAAAAGATGCAGGCGTGTTGATGGCAGGCGTGGCAGTGGAAGGCATTATGTGATGCTGCATGAAGTGCTGTTGTTGCAGCTGTATTCGTTCACGTTGCTCTTCCTGCTGAGCCTGTTCTTTCATCAGCTGCATACGAAGTCCGATTCTAGATGCCATGGTGGAAGTTCACGTGTCTCTCTGTCCCCTACAAGAAATATTCACAGCATATCAGTAAAATAAATGAAGCGGATCTGTGATTAGTAACCCTAAAATCCCAAATAATCAACATTGAGAGTTGGGAAGGTGGATGAAGTAGTGGTGTATCGCTTCAGTGCATCCAATATTGTACAGACATGACCTATATGCAAGAGCCAGCAGAAAACCCAAATGTCTCACTTCAGGGAATATCCTGAATGAAGTGTTGTGGTACAAAGAAACCGAGATCGAACAACTGCTAAAAATGAAAAACGGAGAAGCATTTCAAGAAAAGATCATAGTTGTGCTGAGGGGTTATGTGACACTGGAAATAAAGAAGTGTGGATACAGGGAAAATGGATTCTGCTTGATATCAACATCTCCAAGTCCCACAGTCAGATAATATACTGAAACTGAAAACAGGCCAGTTATTGCAAGAAGCTCCAAAACATACTTCAAACTCAACCTTGAACTACAAAATAAACCACAGATTAAGGCTTGGAACAGCCTTCACATCCTTCAGGTCCTCCAAGTCATTCAGGTGACTTTTCAGAATAAGCTATCATATGTGCGATATGTGCGTACATGAGAAACAATGCTATATCAGGCCATCATGTGACTTGTATTCTGCAGTATTAGAATTTTCCCATCTGCAGACTCCATATCTAATTCAGTTGCAATAGTGGAAGGCATCCAGCACACAGGAATAAAATCTAAAAATGTATTTATTTATGAAATATCTAATTGTCAGTTTTCCCTGAGGGCAGTTTCTGAGGGGCTGGAGACTAGCTGTTATAATGTCCACATACACAACACACAGATAAGGGAAGAGCCTTCTCCCCGTCTCTCTGTAGCACATGTTCAGGAGCTGCAGCATGGAGGACATTATACAGCAGTACTGGGCAGTGTAGCTGTGAATCCAGCACTGGATTTCTGGAGCCCAAAAAACTCACTAGATGCTGCTGTAGCATCTCTATGTGTCACATAGCTGTCTCTCTCTAGCAGCTACCCCATCCACAGAGTTGCATGCTGCACTATGTTGTCCAGTAAAATGCGGGCTCCCAGACAGAATCTCAATGGACCCCATTGCGGTCATTTGGGTTTGTCGGGCACTGTTAGTGGCCACCATGTGACTGATCCAAGGCTTTTGTTCCTATAACAGAAAGAGCTGAGCTCCAGTGAGAGCCGTGGTCTCCTCACAGCTTATCAAGCACAACGCCGTCCACTGTATGTCGCCTGTGCTTGGTATCACAGCTCAGCCCCATTCACTTGACTGGGGCTGCACTGTGCCTAGACCAAGAGACCTATGAACGTGACATTACTAGCCTAGGATAAGCTGCGAGAATGCTGTGGTGCTCCCGACCTCCACTGATTAGATACCGATGACCTATACAAAGTATGGGTCACCAGTATGAAACAGTCAGAAAAACTCTTTAAAGGGGAAGGGGAGAGAGAAAAAGCAAACATTTTAAAATAAATAAAAAAAGGGGAGAAAGTCCTAGAAGACCTAATATACCAACCTTCAGGGTAATTGCAGCAACTTTGATTTGGGTAGAATAAATGCAGACCTGAATCAAACTTTTGACCAATTTGGCGAATAGGACACAAAACGAATTTCAACAAGTTCACGCAAATATTGCATCTTCTTTCCACTCCAACATCTTTACATCTGTATATAATCTATTCTTACTATACCATGCCAGACTGGAAATTCACCACTAGATGTCACCAAATCAGAACTAAAGAGTAAATTGGTTATTTGTATTGGATATTTTATTTTGGTTACATTGGCTCTTCAGACCAGCAATTTATAAATGTTTTTTTTCTTTCACTGGTTTATGAGGAGCTTCTGAAGTCAAACACTGTAGTATTGGACAGGGAAAACAATTTGCCTACTATGGAGTGACACATTTAGAGTATTTCACACCTAGAAGACAATGTAGCCTGAAAGACTTTACTATAGATTTTAATTTCAGACCCTTTTTCTTACATAAGGGACAAATTGCTGCATAATTGTAAATTTGCCTATCTGCAAAATAATTTTCTCAGATGCATTTCTACTGGAGAACAATAAATTAAGAGCATCTATAGGAAATGATATAGTAGTAGGTTCATCTGCACCATCTAAATGCCCCATTCAAGATTCAAAGATTTGGTGATTTAGGTAAATTGCTTATTTGCTATAAGAGTTGAAATACCTCACATTATTGATGGAGATTACAAATGAGAACTGTCTCACAACAAGAACCCCCTTCTCTACACTTTGTGCCAGAGTGTTGCTCTATAAAACCAATCATCGTTTGGGCACACCTAACACATTTTATGGCTCGTCATTCATTCCAGTAGCCGCCATGTAATGTTATATTTCCCCTGCAGCTGCCATTACAGCTGATACTCCAGCAATAACTACTCATTTCTCAGTGATAATAAATGATCCTCCAGTGATATCAGCTGATTCCCCAGTGATAATGAATGATCCCAAGTGATAACAGCTGATCCCCCAGTTATAACAGCAGACCTCCTAGTGATAACAACTGATCCACCAGTAATAACAACTGATTCTGAGTGATAACAGTTGATCCCCCAGAGATAACAACTGATCCCTGAGTTACAGCCAATCCTCCAGTAGTAACAGCTGATCCCCCATAACAGTTTATATTTCAGAGATAACAGCCGATCCTCCAGAGATAACAGACGATTGCCTTAGGGATAGAGAAGCCATCCAGTCTTCATTTTAAAAACCGGTTGCTTAGTGAGATAACCCCTTTAACTGAGATTGCCCTAGTTTGGTACTCCAAACCAAATCTCTCATGGATGGTCTAAAACAAAATGAAAAGATTTGGCAAAAAGTTGCACATCCAGAATACCAGTATAGTAGAACTCTTACTAGAAAATAACCAAACAATATTCCATATATTCAGCTTCTTAAACCAGTTATGGATCTGAAATGGGAAACGCAGACTGTCCAACTATACTTCGTGCTAGAAGTAAAGGAAAAAAACAATGAAGCATTCCACATCCAGTCAGATGCTTCAGATTACAACAAATTACTGCGAAAACATCCTAAAACAGTTTCATGAACTACAGAATGCTTCCAATATATGGCTGGAGGACTGGAGATACAGCTGAATTGTTTGTCTCCAAGTTAGTGGAGGCCTTAATGACTCATGTGAATTTGGTGACATCTAGTGGTAAAAATCCAGTATATCACATCACACAGAGAACAGAATATATGCATAATTTAGACAAACTGAGGGAATTAATCCCAGGGGCACAATAATCTCACTGATGTTGGCATAACTAGATCATAAAAAAATGGATGGATAATATTTAGATACATAAGAAAAGTGTATGTGTGCCCAAATGCACGTGTGTGTGTACTGTATTTCCAAACTTCTGTTTTCACTTTCTCATGAGCACAGATTGAGGGGGAAAACTAGATTATATGGAACAATTATAGGAACAAGGCCTAAGCTACATTGCTCAGCATGCCAGGTTGCCTGACAATTCAATGTCTGGTGATACAGGATATCATAGGTATATCCACCACCATGCACCTTCATCCTTTTGGGGTCCTAGGCATGCACCCTTATTCTGAACATAGGAAGCACATGGTAGAGACGGTGTGCATGTAAGGCTCGAATATGGGTACAGCCTTTAAATGATCACTTAATTTATTGACAGGAAAAAAACACCCATGTTGCTAAATATGAAAGAAGCCTTTACGTTCTCTTATGTAACAGTGGTTTTCACCTTGAATCTCCTTGGGATTTCTTGACCAGTCATTTTCTAAAAGTTAAATCATGAATGCAGACCTTACCTGGGGCTATTTGGTTACATAACATTCATTTTCACCCCTTCAAGAACAGTCATTTTGGTAATATGGTCACAGACAGGGAAGGTGTTAAAATACCAAAGGAAGTTATATATTCATCAGTTCAAATGTCCTCGGCTCCAATGCCCACCACCCCTATCCTCCCAGCCAGGATGTCTGCCGCATGTGAGGACTGCGGCCAATCACTGGTCTCTGCAATCTCGTGCCATATTTTATTATATTTTTTAAGTCTTACATTTTCAGTGATGTATGTAATGAGGATGAGCTAACATGTAATATAGCGGGGCTTTGCAAAAAGCTTCTGCATGCCTCCTGGGGGGGGAAGCATGCTGGGAGTTGTAGTTTCACAACAGTTGGCGTCCTGAAGGCTGCTGATCCTTGGTACATTATTATTATATATATATATATATATATATATATATATATATATATATATATATATATATACACACACACACACACACACACACACAGTTGCAAGAAAAAGTATGTGAACCCTTTGGAATTATATGGATTTCTGCACAAATTGGTCATAAAATGTGATCTGATCTCAGTGGCGGATCCAGAGCCTGGTCTCGGGAGGGGCACTTTCAGATTATTTTCTGTCCGCCGCCACAAAACAATGGTACTTATAGAACAGACTACACAGTGTAGCGCTATACTGTATATTGTCGGGCACAGTGTAGGCTATATGTGTATAACAAACATATTTCACATGAAAACTTACAATTACTTGACTTGACCCTTGGGGATCTCGGACGCCACTTCCACACTTTGGCCGGGGGCTCGGCGGAGCTGATGTTGTGTTTTATCCTAATGAGAAAGATTTCATAATAAGGATTTGGAGAAGGGGATAGGCCGGTGCTGCTACTAGGGGGTCATACCATGGGGGAGTAATAAAGCCCACCATAATGCCCCCCAGTAGAAATAATTTGCCTTATAATGTGACAGTGCAAAAAATACCCCCTTGTAATGCCCCCAGTTGAGCTAATGTCCCCATAGTGCCCCCATAATGTGCCAGTATAAAATACCCCTATATAGTGCCCCTAGTAAATGACCCCATAGTGCTCCACACCCAGTAATAAGAGCCCCCCTGTGCCAGTAATAACAGCCCCCAGTGATAACAGCCCCTCTGTGCCAGTAATAACAGCCCCCAGTAATAACAGCCCTCCTTTGCCAGTGATAACAGCCCCCAGTGATAACAGCCCCTCTGTGCCAGTAATAACATCCCCCAGTAATAACAGCCCCCCTGTGCCAGTAATAACAGCCCCCTGTGCCAGTAATAACAGCCCCCAGTGATAACAGCCCCCTGTGCCAGTAATAAGAGCCCCCAGTGATAACAGCCCCCCTGTGCCAGTAATAAGAGCCCCCAGTGATAACAGCCCCCCTGTGCCAGTAATAAGAGCCCCCAGTAATAACAGCCCCCCTGTGCCAGTAATAACAGCCCCCTGTGCCAGTAATAACAGCCCCCTGTGCCAGTAATAACAGCCCCCAGTGATAACAGCCCCCTGTGCCAGTAATAAGAGCCCCCAGTGATAACAGCCCCCCTGTGCCAGTAATAAGAGCCCCCAGTGATAACAGCCCCCCTGTGCCAGTAATAAGAGCCCCCAGTGATAACAGCCCCCCTGTGCCAGTAATAAGTGCCCCCAGTAAAAGTATTGTATATAATAAAAAATAAAAAAAACACATACTTACCTCCATGTCAGCGATGCGATGCAGCCTCTTCTGGCCTGTGTCTCACGCTGTATGGCGCAGGCAGCGCGATGACGTCATCGCGCCGCCTGCGCCGGCCTCTCATAGGCTGCAGGCACTTGGCCGGCAGCCTATCAGAGGAAGAGAAAGGGACACGCCTCTCCCTCCCTGCCGCAGCACAGGCAGGCATCTGTATTGCTGTCCTGAGGACAGCGATACAGATGACTGGAGATGAGCGCTTCCACAATGGAAGCGCTCATCTCCCTGTGCCCCGCTGCCGCCGCCCGCCGCCAGCTCGGGGGGGGGGGGGGGGGGGCAATTGCCCTGTTGCCCCCCCCCCCTGGATCCGCCACTGTCTGATCTTCATCTAAGTCACAACAATAGACAATCACAGTCTGCGTAAACTAATAACACACAAATAATTTAATGTTACCATGTTTTTATTGAACACACCATGAAAACATTCACAGTGCAGGTGGAAAAAGTATGTGAACCCTTGGATTTAATAACTGGTTGAACCTCCTTTGGCAGCAATAACTTCAACCAAACGTTTCGTGTAGTTGCAGATTAGACATGCACGACGGTCAGGGGTAATTCTTGACCATTCCTCTTTACAGTTTCAGTTCAGCAATATTCTTGGGATGTCTGGTGTAAATCGCTTTCTTGAGGTCATGCCACAGCATCTCAATCGGGTTGAGGTCAGGACTCTGACTGGGACACTCCAGAAGGCGCATTTTCTTCTGTTTAAGCCATTCTGTTGTTGATTTACTTCTATGCATTGGGTCTTGTCCTGTTGCAACACCCATCTTCTGTTGAGCTTCAGCTGGTGGACAGATGGCCTTAAGTTCTCCTGCAAACTGTCTTGATAAACTTGGAAATTCATTTTTCCTTCGATGATAGCAATCCGTCCAGGCCCTGACGCAGCAAAGCAGCCCCAAACCATGATGCCCCCACCACCATACTTCACAGTTGGGATGAGGTTTTGATGTTGGTGTGCTGTGCCTCTTTTTCTCCACACAACTCAACTTTGGTTTCATCTGTCCACAGAATATTTTGCCAGTACTGCTGTGGAACATCCAGGTGCTCTTGTGCAAACTGTAAGCGTGCAGCAATGTTATTTTTGGACAGCAGTGGCTTCCTCTGTGGTATCCTCCCATGAAATCCATTCTTGTTCAGTGTTTTATGTATCATAGATTCGCTAACAGGGATGTTAGCATATGCCAGAGACTTTTGTAATTCTTTAGCTGACACTCTAGGATTCTTCTTCACCTCATTGAGCAGTCTGTGCTGTGCTCTTGCAGTCATCTTTACAGGACGACCACTCCTAGGGAGAGTAGCAGCAGTGCTGAACTTTATCCATTTAGACAATTTGTCTTACCGTGGACTGATGAACAGCAAGGCTTTTGGAGATACTTTTATAACCCTTAACAGCTTTATGCAAGTCAACAATTCTTAATCGTAGGTCTTCTGAGAGCTCTTTTGTGCAGGCATCATTCACATCAGGCAATGCTTATTGTGAAAAGCAAACCCAGAACTGGTGTGTGTTTTTAATAGGGCAGGGCAGTTGTAACCAACAGCTCCAATGTCATCTCAGTGATTGGACTCGTTGACTGACACCTCACTCCAATTAGCTCTTGGAGATGTCATTAGTCTGGGGGTTCACATACTTTTCCCACCTGCACTGTGAAAGTTTACATGGCGTGTTCAATAAAAACATGGTAACATTTAATTATTTGTGTTATTAGTTTAAGCAGACTGTGATTGTCTATTGTTGCGACTTAGATGAAGATCAGATCACATTTTATGACTAATTTGTGCAGAAATCCAAATTATTCCAAAGGGTTCACATATTTTTTCTTGCAACTGTATATAATATATATATATATATATATATATATATATATATATATATATATATACATATACAGTACAGACCAAAAGTTTGGACACACCTTCTCATTCAAAGAGTTTTCTTTATTTTCATGACTATGAAAATTGTAGATTCACACTGAAGTCATCAAAACTATGATTTAACACATATGGAATTATATACATAACAAAAAAGTGTGAAACAGCTGAAAATATGTCATATTCTAGGTTCTTCAAAGTAGCCACCTTTTGCTTTGATTACTGCTTTGCACACTCTTGGCATTCTCTTGATGAGCTTCAAGAGGTAGTCACCTGATATGGTTTTCACTTCACAGGTATGCCCTGTCAGGTTTAATAAGTGGGATTTCTTGCCTTATAAATGGGGTTGAGACCATCAGTTATGTTGTGGAGAAGTCAGGTGGATACACAGCTGATAGTCCTACTGAATAGACTGTGAGAATTTGTATTATGGCAAGAAAAAAGCAGCTAAGTAAAGAAAAGCGAGTGGCCATCATTACTTTAAGAAATGAAGGTCAGTCGGTCCAAAAAAATTGGGAAAACTTTGAAAGTGTCCCCAAGTGCAGTCACAAAAACCATCACGCACTACAAAGAAACTGGCTCACATGCGGACTGCCCCAGGAAAGGAAGACCAAGAGTCACCTCTGCTGCGGAGGATAAGTTCATCTGAGTCACCAGCCTCAGAAACCGCAGGTTAACGGCAGCTCAGATTAGAGACCAGGTCACTGCTACACAGAGTTCTAGCAGCAGACACATCTCTAGAACAACTGTTAAGAGGAGACCGTGTGAATCAGGCCTTCATGGTAGAATATCTGCTAGGAAACCACTGCTAAGGACAGGCAACAAGCAGAAGAGACTTGTTTGGGCTAAAGAACACAAAGAATGGACATTAGACCAGTGGAAATCTGTGCTTTGGTCTGATGAGTCCAAATTTGAGATCTTTGGTTCCAACCACCGTGTCTTTGTGCGACGCAGAAAAGGTGAACGGATGGACTCTACATGCCTGGTTCCCACCGTGAAGCATGGAGGAGGAGGTGTGATGGTGTGGGGGTGCTTTGCTGGTGACACTGTTGGGGATTTTTTCAAAATTGAAGGCATACTGAACCAGCATGGCTACCACAGCATCTTGCAGCGGCATGCTATTCCATCCGGTTTGCGTTTAGTTGGACCATCATTTATTTTTCAACAGGACAATGACCCCAAACACACCTCCAGGCTGTGTAAGGGCTAATTGACCATGAAGGAGAGTGATGGGGTGCTGCGCCAGATGACCTGGCCTCCACAGTCACCGGACCTAAACCCAATCGAGATGGTTTGGGGTGAGCTGGACCGCAGAGTGAAGGCAAAAGGGCCAACAAGTGCTAAGCGTCTCTGGGAACGCCTTCAAGACTGTTGGAAGACCATTTCAGGTGACTACCTCTTGAAGCTCATCAAGAGAATGCCAAGCAGTAATCAAAGCAAAAGGTGGCTACTTTGAAGAACCTCGAATATGACATATTTTCAGTTGTTTCACACTTTTTTGTTATGTATATAATTCCACATGTGTTAATTCATAGTTTTGATGACTTCAGTGTGAATCTACAATTTTCATAGTCATGAAAATAAAGAAAGCTCTTTGAATGAGAAGGTGTGTCCAAACTTTTGGTCTGTACTGTACATATATATATATAAATAAATATAAATAAAAAGGACGTATATATAAGTGTATGTATGTATGTTCCGCAAAAACTCAACCATCCATCAATGAAACTTGGTATACACATCCCTTGCTACCTGGAAATAAATCTTGTGGGGTCACAGCTCTCTAGGACATATCGTTCCTGAGATATTCCCAAAAAAGGACCTGCATTAGCCAATAGAAGCCAGCAAGCCTTTCACTGCCATATACACGGTCACATGTCCCTCATCAGCCAATAGAAGCTCGCAGGCCCTTAGTCTCCGCATACACACAGTTTTACTCCAGCTTTCCATAACAACCCAGCCTACCCAAGTCGCAAGACACATAGTGTACAACTACGCTGCTACATGCATCCACCTTGGATGTATTTTATGCGACTGTCATGTCACAGTCGCAACATGTCGCAGTGCAACACCATAGCCTACCTATCATTATAATTGTTGAGACAAAATGTTGCATAAGACATGTTGTCGTGTAGCCCTAGCCTTAAAGGGGCAGGGCCCTGTGCAGGTCACTGTTAAAGGGGTGGGCACTATGGAGGTCACTGTTAAAGGGACAGGCACTGTGGAGGTCACAGTTAAAGGGGCAGACACTGTGAAGTTCACTGTTAAAGGGGCAGACACTGTGAAGTTCACTGTTAAAGGGGCGGGGTGCTGTATAGGTCACGGTTAAGGGGGAATGCCCCTGAGAAGGTCAATGTCAAGGCAGCGAGGTGCTGTGAAACTCACTGTTAAAGGGGTGGGCTGCTGTGAGGCTCAAAGTTAAGGGGATGCGCTGCTGTGATGCTCCATTGTAAGGAGGCGGGGCACTGTGGGGGGGTCAGTGTTAAGGAGTGAGCGTCAGTGGAGTTCACTGTAAGGGGGCAGAGTACTGTAGAGGTCACTGTTATGGGGGATACTGTTGATATCTTTTAACGCCACACAGAAACATTAAATGAAATAGATTAAATATACCCTAGCGAAGCAGTGTCCTTCTGCTGGTCAAGAGATAAAGGGTAGCCCTACATCTGTTCACAGGTTGCATGTAGTATTACAGTTTTCCTTCTAATGGAGCTGAGCAGCAATACCAGAGGCTACCCATGGACAGGTCAGGTGCTATTTTTGGAATAAAGAAGCCATGTTTTTCTAAGGCCTCAATACAACACAAACGCAGTTCTGTCCGCATCCGATCCGCATTTTTTGTGGATAGAATGCAGACCCATTAATTTCAAAAGAGGCAGACACCACACCATGTGCTTTCCTCATCTGCAGCCCGACAAAAAAAATTAAAAAAAAAATATCTGTCCTATCCTTGCCCGTTTTGAGAACAGGGACAGGACAATTCTACAGAAGTAAAAATAAATTAAAATGGTGGCATGCACTCGTCCGGTATTCGTGTTTTGCGGACCGCAAATCACATATGGTTGTGTGCATGAGCCCTAATCCTGCAATCCCTTTAAGCAATATCTACACGAGTTGCTTTTTATGCAGATTTGGCTGTGGATTTTCTATAGATTTCACTCCTAGCACTTCAAAGGATGAAATCCATGGCAGAAATCAGAAGCACTAATTGACATGATGCCAGATTTAAAATCTGCACCACGTGTCAAGTTATGTGCAGGTTTTTCACATGCAATTCTGCTTCAGAAAATACAGTGCACACGCTGTGTGCGGGCGTAACCTAAGTAAAAAAAAGTATTTCACTCAAATTCTCACTCAAATCCAAAGTTTTTCTGATTGAAGGGGTTTTTAGCTCCCAGGCATATGCCCACATGTCTGACTACACTCTTTCCATGGTTTCGGATATCCGAAGTTATGGAAATAGCATAGGTCACTGTGGTACGCTGTGTCCAAGTAATTTGTTTAGGAGTCACAAAAACAGCATAGTACAACATACTCAGAAGTTTCCAGTCCTGACCACCTCTGGTTATCAAATCCAGACTGGAGGAGGTCTGTTCGGAATGAGGGTGGGAAGATTAGACTATTGCTTCAAATAATAAGAGCTACCAAAAATTTGGGCTTTTTTGGGGGGTACTTGTGGTGCACTCACTACTTGTCACATAAGTGAGCAAGCAATGGGTGGTGCAGGACATAATTTATATCTAAAACCCACATAGATTTCAGCTCAGGTGTGCGCATCTGGTACCACTACCATTACAGTGCTCATTGCTGTCACCCAGCTTTCCAAAGACCTGCCCAGCAGGGTTACATAGCTCAGTAATACTAGTATTATATCCAATGATCCCTTGGTTGACCTGGTAACATGTTCTGTTTCATAAAAAAGAAATGAACACGGGATATCGCCAATACCTTGCGAGTAACATGCAATAGAAGAATGTAGCATAGCCACACATTAGCAAGTCTTAGAACACAGTGTGCCCGCACCGCACAGAACACGCCTGGCCGGTTACATTTTATCCAGAAGGCTCTGTCCCTGCTTTAAACAAGGGGGGGGAAAAAACGAACTCTTGTTTGCTCAATGAAGCAGAACATCTGCACCTGAAAGTTTATTACTAAAGAGATCTGAGGTGGACTATATTTACTCAAACTTTGCTGCGTGCGCACATTGTGAGGGGGGATAATATGTTTATCTGGGACTAGTGCCCTCTCCTTTTGCATTGGTGGCCATAACCTGTGACAATTCCACAAGTCAATCCTTCCTGGAAAAGACGAAGCCTGATGCAGGAGACACGGGGACAGCCACCCAGTGGCTGACCTTGCTGTTAGATGTAGGTGAGAGTGCACCTATATATTCTTGTCTGTGTGCCAGTGTCAGTCCCCCTGCGTAGGAGGGGGCTTGTAGCTATGGGTGGAGAGGCGATGGCCAGGAATAGCTCTCTTCTGCTTCAGCTCAGCTTGTTTGTGTGTAACTTCTGCTTTCTGTCTGACTCAGTATGACACCAGCGTACTGATAGACACAGCGTCAGCTTCTAAAAAAGTGCAAATACTGGAAGTCCGACCACCGCCAAATGTTTCTTCAGGTCTCCTCACACAAACCTCTGATCATAGGGGGCTCTATCACTTGATAGAAACTTATACAGGGCGGCCATACAGTCAGGTTTCCTGAAGCCAAAACCAGAAGTGAACTTAAAAAGGGGAAGTTGTATCCATTCTTTATGCTTTTTTCCCCCTTTTCTGATCCACTCCTGATTATGGTTTCCGAAACTGCATCAGGATACCTGACTGTGTGGCCGTACCCTTAATCTTTGCCACTGCATATCCGTACTGCTCATGATCAGGTTCAATAGGCTGATATATTACATGCTCAGGAATATCTACTGTACATCATAGGGCGTACATTGCTCTCATGAGAAGGAGATGCCAGATATCAGCGCAGGCGTCCCAATGTTAACGTTCTGAGGTCCGGTTGGAGCAGTAAGGGTCCATTCACACGTCCGTAAGTGTTTTGCGGATCCACAAAACACGGACACCGGCAATGTGCAGTCCGCATTTTGCGGACTGCACATCACCGGCACTTAATAGAAAATGCCTATTCTTGTCTGCAATTGCGGATCCGGGCAGCACATTGTGTGGCCCCATAGAAATAAATGGGTCCGCAATTCCATTCCGCAAAATGTGGAACAGATTTGCGGACGTGTGAATGGACCCTAAGACGGTACAAGGTTGCACATTTTTTCCGGAAGAGTAAAAATAAACTTTTGAGGAGTGATTTTAGCTGAGAAGGAGTATGAAAGTTGCAGTAATTCAAATAAACAATATGTAGGCCTACATGATTTTCTGTGTTGGAGTCTCCGTTTGGGGCCTCTGTCACAGATTCTGTCAAAAAGACATGCCTCTGGTAAGGCTAGTTTCATACTACCATTGAAGAGATCCACGGGCTGTTCAGGCAAGGAACAGCCAGCCAGAGCTCTCTGGATCTGGCACTGCCAGACGCTACCTGAATGCCCACCAGCCCCATTAACTATAATGGCGTCTGGAGGAGATCTGGCTGTAACTTAGTTGATGGGGCCGGTGGGCATCAGCTAGCGTCCGGCAATGAACAGAAACTGAATGTATCCCATTATAGTGAATGAAGTCTGTTAGTTCTGTTGCCGTCAGAAACGTGCCCTATCCTGCACTTTCGTCGGTTTCTTTATTCTGCTTATCTAAGAGAGCAGAACAACATAAATAAATAGCAGTGGTGTGAATGTTCCCTAAGAGGTTGGTACTTATGCATGCAGAGAAGCTATTACTGGTCTAAATAACATCCCCCCCCACTGTTCAGCCCCCCCAACATACAGTCCCATGTAAATAACATCACTCCCTCCAACATACAGTCCCATGTAAATAACAAGGCCCTTCCTCCAGCCCTTCCAACATACAGTCCCATGTAAATACCAGCACTCCTGTCCTGGGAGGGGTCAGGGGTAAATGCAGAGCATGCAATTATAGCCAAGTGATAACATACAGTCCAGTATACTGTAACTTCCCTGTACTTTATCACTTGGCTATAATTGCCCTGACCAACATTAAGTAAAGCCCACCAGGAGGCTGATTACCCTGCCAGGCTGGCACTCTGCTAGCAGCACTGAAGATTGAGGTGCTGCTGCACGTGTCCCTTCGCCGCTAAAGAGCGGAGCGCCAAATAGTCCGGCAGCCTTCCCAAACCAGACAATAACAAAGCTCCTTGCTGTAAGGAGCTTTGTTATTGGATACTTCAGGCGCCAGCAGTATCGGTGTGCTGACTGTGCTGTCCCAAGTGCCCGGCGCTCATGAGCAGAAAATACTTTTTTTAGAAAGTAAAATGGCTTGCACAGGCATCTATGATGCTTGTACAGGCCTTTAGTTTTTAAAAATGAACAAGGATTTGTAGAGCTTTTTTAACCAAACAAGGGGGGAGATTTATCAAAGTGGCTTAAAGTAGAACTGGCTTAGTTGCCCATAGCAACCAATTATATTCCACCTTTCATTTTTCACAGCTCCTCTGAAAAATTAAAGGTGGAATCTGATTGGTTGCTATGGGCAACTAAGCCAGTTCTACTTTACACCAGTTTGATAAATGTCCCCCAAGGTTCTTAACAGTTGAAGAGACTATTTTAGTAGCTTAATGTCTAGCTGAATATTGATTCTTAAGATCACTACACACAAGGGGAACCCACTCATATAGCACTGTGCCCATATGGTCAAACAGCGCCTATAGGTGCACCCCCACAACCACTGACTGTATTGAAGATACTCGCCCTGTGTAGTGCCGCTCTGTCCATTTATTAGGGGAGAGAATGGGGTAGCATGATGTCAGCTTAGGGATGGGCGATATGGGCGATATAGACAATATAGGCGATATGTGATATAAATTTGTGCCACAATGTGGATTTTGTGCATATCGCCTATATCGCCGGACCGCGATATGATCGCGCTCTCTGTGCGCACTATGTTCTCCTGAGCCGGCACACTGGGCACAGTGGAGAAGGAGGGAGTCCCTCCCTCCCCACTGTGCGCAGCTGCCGCTGACCACCAATGAGAACAGAGGAGGAGGAGGGGGAGGGACTGACAGTAAATCATTGAGTTTTCACTATCTCAGTGAGCTCGTGAAAACTCAAATCCGATGGTATATTCTAACCCCCAGGCGTTCCCATGGTGACAGGGACGCTTGCCTGGGGGTTAGACTATACAGGGCCACGCCGCTCACAGTAGAACATTTATTAACTAATCAGTAACTTTAACTTTAATCATTGGTGATCTCTTTACTGGATACCTTACTCTGTCTTAGCTCCGGTAACAGCAGGCAGCGTGACGTCAGTGAGTGAGCGCCGCCCGCCCGCACTGCCTGCTGTTACCGGAGCTAAGACATAGTAAGGTATCCAGTAAAGAGATCACCAATGAATAAAGTTAAAGTTACTGATTAGTTTATAAATGTATTCCTGTGAGCGTCTGGGGGGGATCTGTGGATGGCACCGTTTGGGGAGGATCTGTGGATGGCACCGTTTAGGGGCGGGGGGGATCTGTGGATGGCACCGTTTAGGGGAGGGGGGATCTGTGGATGGCACCGTTTAGGGGAGGGGGGATCTGTGGATGGCACCGTTTAGGGGAGGGGATCTGTGGATGGCACCGTTTAGAGGAGGGGGGGGGATCTGTGGATGGCACCGTTTAGAGGAGGGGGGGGGGGATCTGTGGATGGCACCGTTTAGAGGAGGGGGGGGGGGTCTGTGGATGGCACCGTTTAGAGGAGGGGGGGGGGATCTGTGGATGGCACCGTTTAGGGGAGGGGGGGGATCTGTGGATGGCACCGTTTAGGGGAGGGGGGGGATCTGTGGATGGCACCGTTTAGGGGAGGGGGGGGATCTGTGGATGGCACCGTTTAGGGGAGGGGGATCTGTGGATGGCACTGTTTAGGGGAGGGGACTCAGCTCCCTGCTGTTGTGTGCACAAAGTACAGGGCAGCAGGGAGAGTGTAAAGTCCTATTCACCCTAATATAGCTCTATTAGGGTGAATATGACAAGGGTTCTAGCCCTTAAGGCCTCTTTCACACTTGCGTTCTCCGGATCCAGCGTGTACTCCACTTGCCGGAATTACACGCCGGATCCGGAAAAACGCAAGTGTACTGAAAGCATTTGAAAACGGATCCGTCTTCTAAATGCTTTCAGTGTTACTATGCCATAGTAGGAGCGGGGAGCGGCATACTTACAGTCCGCGCGGCTCCTGGGGCGCTCCAGAATGACGTCAGAGCGCCCCATGCGCATGGATGACATGCCATGCGATCACGTGATCCATGCGCTTGGGGCGCCCTGACGTCACTCTGGAGCGCCCCGGGAGCCGCACGGACGGTAAGTATGCTGGTCCCCCGCTCCACTTTACCATGGCTGCCAGGACTTTAGCGTCCCGGCAGCCATGGTAACCAATGAGAAAAAGCTAAACGTCGGATCCGGCAATGTGCCGAAACGACGTTTAGCTTAAGGTCGGATCCGGATCAATGCCTTTCAATGGGCATTCATTCCGGATCCGGCCTTGCGGCAAGTCTTCAGGATTTTTGGCCGGAGCAAAGAGCGCCGCATGCTGCGGTATTTTCTCCGGCCAAAATACTTTCCGTTTCGGAACTGAAGACATCCTGATGCATCCTGAACAGATTTCACTCCATTCAGAATGCATTAGGATAAAACTGATCAGGATTCTTCCGGCATAGAGCCCCGACGACGGAACTCTATGCCGGAAGAAGAGAACGCAGATGTGAAAGAGCCCTAAGGAGGCTAATAGTTATTAAATAAAAAGTAAAAAAATAAATAAAATAAATTTAAACACGCCCCCCCCCCCCCCAAATATAGAAAACAATATATCGCGATATATATCGCATATGCTTAAAATTATATCGCAATATAGATTTTAGGCCACATCGCCCACCCCTATGTCAGCTATGCCAAATGTATTCTCTAGCATGATACTGGTGGCACATTTTAAATCTTAGGCTGTGGCATTACAATAAACATGCGTATTTTTGTCATGACTTTTATGTGATACCCCAAATAAATGGATTTTGCACAAATTGCTGCCAAAAACAAACTATTTGACCACACTGTGACTGATCCTTCAAGTGACTCATAAAACTGCACAATGGACATTGCACCAGACCTTCTTTGGAATTGGACCAGTTCTGACTTCTGCCCCCTACGGACTAACATGTGGTGGCTTTCCACCTAGTGAACATGGCATTTGCTGTCGCCAAGCCCTGAAATGTTGTGCGTTATTCTACTTGATTGCTATGCACATCTCTGGGCAATCCCCACGTCACACACAGCTCTGCTTCCTCAATTTGTATTACCAGGAAGTTACTCACACATACACACCCAAATCTGCACAAAATCAAAGAACTAACATTTCACATGAAATAATCTAAAAGGATACTGGAAGAAATACAAAACTAGGTTAAAGGGGTTGTCAGAAATCATTACAAATCTTAGACAAGCCACTCAATAGCCTAAAATAAAAGTAAACGTAGCTTTATTTTCCATGCTGAAAAAAAATGAATGGCAAAAAGAGGCAGCATGCTTTATCTTGGAGCGGAATCCCGACACAATCCGTTTGTGTGCAAGAGGCCTTAGCCATAAGAAACGTGTGCAATGGAAACCCTCTTAGATCACATGTATCTCACTGATTACACTTCATATCATTAAAGGGGTTATCCCATCTTAGACAATGGGGGCATATCGCTAGGATATACCCCCATTGTCCGATAGGTGCGGATTCCACCTCTGGGACCCACACCTACAAGGAGAACAGAGCCGGGGAGAGTTGTGGCTGAAGGACACCAGGTTTTCCGGGGTCCGTCCACCACCAGGCGCAGCTCCTCGCCTCTCCCACTGAAGTGAATGGGAGCGCACCGCGCATGTGCGGCCACCGCTCCCATTCATTTCTATGGGGCTGACAGAAATAGCCAAGCCAGCACTCGGCTATTTTCGACGGCTCCATAGAAATGAATAGAGGACGGCTGTGCACGAACACGGATGGCATCCATGGGGCGTATGTTTTTCACTGAAGACTAATAGATGCTCTGGAAATTAATTTATAACTGAGCAATGTCTGTGGATTACGGATGACACAGAGGGCAAAAAAGGACACAGGGACCAACCACGGATCCTTCATGGACATCTTCACGGATGAAACAAGGGCCCTTTTTTCGCGGAAATGTACAAGAGGCCTAATACTGTTGCTGTGCATCAATGGAGTTCTGGAGTCAAATCCAACCAAAGGCAACATCTCCATAGAGTTTGCATGCTCTCCTGTGTTTCTGAGATAGAAACATTAGAATGGGAGCCCCAAAGGGTACAGAGGCTGATTGTAATGGTGACACCCAGCTCTGCGGAACATGTTGGTGCTATATTGTATAAGCTGTGGGGAGTAAATGAATGAGAGTGGAGTTCTGATATACAGAGGGTTAAGGGGGCCTAACCGTCCCTGTGTCTGGGTTGTTGTATTCCTTCTAATATATCCTTGGTAGCCGTTTGGCGCCGGTGGTGTTGTGGAGTGGGCCTGCTGTGTAACCTGCACTCCCTGAATTTAGTGTTAGGAACCCGTCTAACAGAGATCGCCTTGACGCTCGGCAGACGGGCTCAAATAATTATGTACAAAACGATTTGCCAAGTATCTCGCACTTATAGTGTAGCACTTGTTATTATTATGCAATTTTGTACTCTATATTGCAGTTTATTGTCGCATTGCATGTTTTGTCTTTTAATGTTGTTCCCTGCCATAGCAATGTGCTCCTGCGGTTTGGTATGTACTGACTGACCCCTTTTTTGGCTTTTCCTTGTAATATATGCAGCATTGTTCTTATAATCCTGTTATATCATTCCCCCTAGAAATGTATGAATACATTGATAATTGGGTGCTACCAGCAAGGGGGGGGGGGGGGGGGGGGTGTCCCTGCACATACTGACCTGTCCAATCAGTGACAAAAGGAACGGCAACATAAGCATAATTTCTAGGAGGAATAACACAGGAGCAGCACAATGTGGAGCTCTAAGAAAAGATTCTCCAAAATGAGTTACTAAGTGCCAGCAGAGGGTAGAGGTCTTCTTTAACTTTTCATAGAATTAAACAGAAGATGGGAAATTACATGACCGCTCACAACGTGAACCTCACATTTTTCTAAAAATGCAGTTTCAGCCCTTCGTAAGAGTAAGGCTACATCCACAAACAGTGAAAAATGTGAAGGGAAGTTTTGTTTAATGGCCGTCACACGTCCGCTTAAGAACAATGGTATTCTGTGGGGTTATTCACACTGCCGTCATTTTAACAGCCAGTGAACAACGGATGTCAAACAATAGGACATGTCCGTTTTCACGGAACAACAGCCGCCATACAATTACGTTTTTAAGAGCCATTTCTGAAATGCATCAGTGGAAAAAACAGCCAGTTTTTAGTGCCATTTTTTTTTTTATGGATGTTTCTGTTTTATGTTTTCTAAGAAATGCCCCCTTTCCCCCCCCCCCTTAAATTGTCTGGGCGCTGTTGGTCTGTGAAAAAGGCCAAAATAGGACATGTCCTATTTTTAGGCGGCTGTTAAAAAAAAAAAAAACTGCCGTGTGGATGACCCCATAGACTCCCATTGTTCTGGAAATGGCCTAAGACCAGGAAATCAGGGTCTATGTGTCTCCCCAGGCCTCTGTGGCACTGATATCACAGGCATGCCATCCAGTCTGTGAAAGACGGGGCAGTAGCTGTGACTCACAGGCCCAATTTAGCTCGGAGGATACAGAAGTGAGGGGGTTGTGTTTACATGGGGGTGGCAGAGTGTACCCGGCTTAGCTGTGATATTTAAGCGTTTTGACAGCTGAAGGCAAGTGTTATGTGCAGCATGGTGGTGCCTAACAATGTGACATACGCAATAAAGGTGCTGCACGAAATGATCCTTGTTATCAGCATTAAAGGCTAAAGAAAACCATCCAGTCCGGCCTGATATCCTGCAAAGGAAGGCAAAAAAAACTGTGACGTAGAAGCCAATTTTCCATTGAAAGAAATTCTCTGGAACAATGACCCTTCTCTAGAAATCTAGTAACTATAACCTGTAATATTATTACACTCCAGAAATACCTCCAGGCCCCTCTTGAACTCTTTTAGTGAACTCTTCATCACCACCTCCTCAGGCAGAGAGTTCCATAGTCTCACTGCTGTTAGGACCAATTCACATGGCGCGGACAACTACACTGAAATTCCTCCAGCAGCCGTGTGTGTTCTGCCTCTCATTGCTGAAGATCACAGAGCAGCGGATTAAAGCCATTCCCTCTTGGCGCAATGTGTGGACAACAGCCACAGTGGCTGTCTGCTCGCGGCTTAGCTCCACTGAATTGGAACTAAGCCAAGCCGCGAATAGGTCCATGGCATTCAGGGAGAACAACTGGGGCAGAAACAGCTATTTATTTTACTATTTACTAAAGTACACAACTTAGTGAAGTATCGACAAACTAGCTTATACTCACCTTGCCAAATCCCACAGCGCTGTGCTCTACTTTCTGCTTTTGTCTTGACACGACAGGAAGTGGCTAATAATGCCTTTCCGCCAATCACAGGCTGAGATGGGTCATGACTGGAGCCAGTGATTGGCTGAGTAGTATTCACAGCCATCTCATGCTGTGTCAAGACAGGAGCTGGAAGTGGAGCACAGCAGGGCACCCTGCCAGCGGACTGGCGAGTATTAGCTAGTTTGCTCCTTTTAACCATTCTTGGCAATCCACAATTTTTTTGTTATAATGGAATAACCGTCTGAAGTCTAAGGACACCTTTGACATTGAATACCAACTTTTACATACACTATATGGACAAAGTACATAGACACACCTCTTAATCATTGAATTCAGATGTTTTATTCAGTCCCATTGCTACAGGTGTATAAAATCCAGCACCCAGCCATACAATCTGCCTTTACAAACATTTGTGAAAGAATGGGTCTGAACTCAGAATTTCAGCACAGTAGTGTAATAGCATATCACCGTTGCAACAAGTCAGCTTGTGAACATTCTTTACTCCTCGATATTCCACTATCAACTGTGAGTGTAAAAGTGGAAAGTCACACACAAAGCAGCAGACCACGTAAAGTTACAGGGCGGGGTTGCTGAGTGGTGAGGCACATAGTGCAAATCACAACACTCTACTGAACCGCTAACTAAAGGAGTCCAAACCTCCTCTAACATTAACATCAGCACAAAAACTGTGCGTCGGGAGCTTCATGACATGAGGTTCCATGGGCGACCATCTGCATGCAAGCCTGACATCCCCAAGTAAAATGCCAGGTGTTAGATGGAGTGGTGTAAAGCACACCACCACTGGACTCTGGACCCGTGAAAATATGATCTGTGGGCTTAAGAATTACGCTTTTTTATCTGGCTGTCTAATGGAAGAGTCTAGGTTTGGTGAATGCCAGGGCAAATTGTCTGATATCTGACTGTATTGTGCCAACCAGGGTTGTTTCAGGTATTGAATTTTCGATACCCAATCAATACTTTTGTCTGGTATTGACCCCGATACCAGGATTTGCCTTTTTTTATACTAGGCTTTGCTATTGCACAGTCTGGTATCAGAGAACATGGAGCACTCCATGTTCTCCTCAGCAGCACAGGGGAGAAGGAAGCACTCTCTCCCTCCCCCTGTGCCGCTGCCACCAATGAGGAGAGAGGGGTGGGCACACTGCGCCACCAATGAAAGTAAACATTTAATACAAATCCAGGAGGCAGGTGCTGGCGGGGAGCTGTGATCAGTGGCAATTAACCCCTCAGGTGCCGCACCCGCCTCCTGCATTAAATGTTTATTATCATTGGTGGTGCAGTGCGCCCTCCTCCCAGTATTAAAATCATTGGTGGTGCAGTGCGCCCCCTCCCCTCAACCCCCCCAGTATTAATATCATTGTGAGCGCAGTGCGCCCCCTCCCCCCCCCACCGCCCAGTATTAAAATCATTGGCGGCAGTGGCCACAGGGTCCCCTTCCCTCCTCTTCATTGGTGGTACAGTGGCAGTTGTGATCGGAGCCCCAGCAGTGTAATCCTGGGGATCCGATTGGTTACCATGGCAGCCAGGATGCTACTGAAGCCCTGGCTACCATGGTAATCCCCCTGCTCCTGTGTGCAAAAAGCACAGGGCAGCAGGGAGAGTGCGAGATCCTATTCACCCTGACAGAGCTCTATCAGGGTGAATAGGACAAGGGATTAAGAGATCGCAGGCTCTAGCCCCTAAGGGGGAAATAGTTATTAAATAAAAAGTGAAAATATATAAATAAACATATTACATATCGCTACGTCTGAAAAGTCCAAACTATTCAAATATTTGGCGTTTTATTTTTTCCGTGTGGTATCGAATAGTATCAAGTATCGCAATACTTTTTTATGGTATTGAAACCAAATCAAAATGTTGGTATCGAAACAACCCTAGCACTGCCAACTACAGTATAAACTTTGGTGGAGTTTGGCTTAGGCCCTTTAGTTCCAGTCTTGAAGGAGGACCTGTAACCTCTCCTGAAACGTCTGTTTTAGTAACTACTTGAATGCTTATGTAATAACAATTCTGGAGCATCAGCTCTTATGACTCTACGTTGTGTGATTTCTTTATTATTCTTAGGCTACTTTCACCCTTGCGGCAGTGTGATGCGGCGGGCAGTTCCGTCGTCGGAACTGCCCGCCGGATCCGCTGATTTGGATTTGACTGAAAGCATTTGTCTCACAAATGCATTGCAAGAACAGATCCGTCTCTCCGCTTGTCATGCGGACAGACGGACCAGTCTTGTATTTTATTTCACATTTTTACTGGTCTGCGCATGCGCAGCCCGCAAGGACGGATCAGGCATTCTAGTATTTTGAATGCCGGATCCGTCACTAATACATTCCTATGGGGAAAAATGCTGGATCCGGCATTCAGGCAAGTCTTCAGTTTTTTTTTTTGCCACGGTTTTATCTTTTGCCTGATCAGTCAAAACGACTGAACTGAAGACATCCTGATGCATCCTGAACGGATTACTCTCCATTCAGAATGCATGGGGATATACCTGATCAGTTCTTTTCTGGTATAGAGCCCCTAGGACGGAACTCAATGCCGGAAAAGAAAAACGCTAGTGTGAAAGTACCCTTACTAGAAGTTCTGAATAAATTGCTAGCAGCCTGCAGTAAGGGTACAGAGGGGAGGAAAGAAGTTGGGGGGGGATGTCCTGCACAGTCTGACACTGGCAGCGCCAATTGGTTAGTGTCTAGCAGGGACACACCCAACTAGTAACAACAGTCTGGGTCTTCATTGCAAACGGCTAGTAATTCATTCATAACGTCTAGAAGAAATAATAAACAAAACGGTACAAGAGTCATAAGAACTGATGCTCCAGAATGGTTATTACAAGGGGGATGCAGGTAGTTGCTTATACAGACATGTCAGGAGTGGTCACAGGTCCTCTTTAATGCTTCAGCACACCAAGACATTTCGGACAATTGCATGCTTCCAACTTTGTGGGAACAGTTTGGGGAAGACCCTTTCCTGTTCCAGCATGACAGTCCCCAGCGGACAAAGCAAGGTCCATAAAGGCAAGGCCAGATGAGTTGGGTGTGGAAGAACTTGACTGGTCCACAGAGAGCCATGACCTCAACCATACTGAATACCTGTGGGATGAACTAGGATGGAGATTGTGAGCCAAACCCTTTCATCTAACACCAAAATTCCCAGACACACTCAAATCTTGTAGAAAGCCTTCCCAGAAGAGTAGAAGCTGTCTTAGCTGCAGAGGGGATCGACTCCATATTAATGCCCATGGATTTAGAATTGGATGTCATGTAGGTGTTCATACAGTGTACATTGTGTAAAGCCTTAAAACATTGTTGGTTAATAGTCAAATTTGCCTTTAACCAGAGGTAGGAAATCAACGACCTAAAGGCAACATGGCCCATTACTCCAGTCACCCAAGAGCCTCTCCCTACAGAATTCAGACAATAAATGGACGGTTAAAGGGGCTGTCTGGCAGGATAACTAGTTTTACAGAAGGGGTAAAATGGGTTAAAAAAGAAAAGAAGCATTACTCACCTCATCAATCCCCCATTACTGCCATTTTGGTGCTTACCAGGTCCTCACTGGTCACTGCTTCCTTGGACCAACTTAACACACAGGAAATGGCAGGGGATGTTGGCTTGGCCAGTCACTGGCTGAGGTGGGTCATCGCTGCAGCCATTAACTGGCATCTTATGCTATTTACGGGAGAAGTCGAGTGCATGCACCAGCTTTTGTCCAGCCAAAACCCGTTGCTCATGCCGGAAACCAGCTGGATCCTCGCAGGATGCCATTATAGTCAATGAGCTCCCACAGCGAACAGCGGTGTCCAGTTAGGCTGGATAGGATGAACTCCGGTAGGCTGGCGGATACCTTTGGCATATGTGAAACTACACTAAGGCTCAGTGTGTCTATAGGTCCACAGAGTATAATCTGCTCCAGGCTTCGACTATAAAAACTGCATAAGGCCCCTTTCACACGCAATGCGTGACGTGAATGCATAGCACCCGCACTGAATCCTGACCCATTCATTCAAATGGGGCTGTGTACATGAGCGTTATTTTTCACGCATCAGTTCTGCGTTGTGTGAAAATCGCAGCATGTTCTATATTCAGCGTTTTTCACGCAGCCCTGGCCCCATAGAAGTGAATGGGGCTGCGTGAAAAACGCATTGCATCCGCAAGCAAGTGCGGTGCGATGCGTTTTTCACTGATGGTTGCTAGATGTTGTTTGTAAACCTTCAGTTTTTTATCACGCGCGTGAAAAACGCATCAAAGCGCATTGCACCTGCGCGGAAAAAACTGAACGCAATTGCAGACAAAACTGACTGAACTTGCTTGCAAAATAGTGCGAGTCTCACTGACTGCACCCTGAAGGCATCCGGACCTAATCCGTCACGCTCGTGTGAAAGGGGCCTTAAAGAACCTGGACATGGAAACCCCCAGATGTATGACTTCTCCAAGAGCTAACTGGCAAAAACATTTAAAGGGGTTGTCCAGGCTTTACGCAGTGATGATCTATTCTCAATAGCTGATAGGTGGGGGTCTGACACCCAGCCCCTTGCTTATTAGCTGTTCATGTGTAGCTCCAGCACCTTGTACTGTACACCACTTGTCACTGCAGCCCTTCTCCCATGGAAGTCAATGCAAGCAGCGGTGCAAGGACAGTCAATCTTAAACCCTTTTGGTTGCTTTACCTAATAAAATAAAGGCACATAAAGCATGGCTACCGACAAATCTGTTTCTCTCAAGACAGGCTGGTCAGTGTGAACCAAACCTCAATGCATACAGCTTTCAGAAGAACTCAAGACGTGTTATATAAGCACATGAAAGTGGAAAAGGCTTCCAAAGCATTGCTCAAGACCTGGGTGTACATCCATCCATGGTTACACAAACTAGACACAGTCAGTCCTCATGCACAGAAATGGATTTTCTTTCCTTGTCTGTTACAGTTTTTTTTTGCGGACTGTATACGGAACCATTCATTTCAATGGGTCTGCAAAAAAAATGGAAGTCACTCCATATGCATTCCGTTTCCATGTGTCCGTATGTCTGTTCCACAAAAAATAGAAGATATCTTATTATTGTCTGCATTACGGACAAGGATGGTACTGTTCTATTAGGGGCTGGCTGTTCCACTCCGCAAAATATGGAATGCACACGGACATCATCTGGATTTTTTGCAGACCTCAAAATACATACGGTCGTGTGAATGAGCCCTTAGACAAATTACCTACAAATGGAGAAAAGGAATATTGCTCTCTCTCTAATATTGGACATTCACCCAGAAATCACAACACGCAATCCTGAAAGAGGTGAGAAAGGACCTTCGGATAACAGCAAAATACCAACAGAAGACTGTTCATGTGTTCACTATGAGAAACACACTGGAGAAGATTTATCAAAAACAGCAACCAATCGGATTTCACCTCTCATTTTTCAGAGCTCCTCTGGAATCTGATTGGCTGCTATGGGGACGCAACCAAATGAATCAGAATGCGGTTTATGGAAGAAAACCACAATAAATCCACTCTTGTGCAAAAAGAAAAGAGTGCGGCCTATCTCAGATTTGCCAAAGACCACCTGGATATTCAACAGCGCTTCTGAGGACATATTCTATGGACAGATGAGACAAAAGTGGAGCTTTTACCACAAATGCACAACGCTTTTATGTTTGGTGGAAGAAGAACACTGCACACCAAAACCTCATTCCATCTGTGAACCACGGTGGAGGAAATGTCACGGTTTGGGACAGCTTTCTTGCCATAGTGCCTGATTTCTTGTGATCATTGATGGAGCAATGAATTCTGAAGGTGTATCAGAAGATTTTATAGGAGAATGTAAGTACAGCAGTCCATGTCATCCAGCAGCTGAGGAGACATTGGGTGATGCAACAAGACACACACGATATTCACTGAAGAACAGGTGAAAGAAGAATTGTCTTTTGGATTGGCCAAGTGAGAGGCCGTTCTCCCGGGATGGATAATGATGACCTATCCTCATGATTATCAGATCAGCCAATCAGCTGTATGTCTCCCAGCACAGAGCCCTACATAGTACATCAGCTCTGCTCAGCAACACTCAGTTCTATTGGGCTGAGCTGCAACTGGGGCATGTGACTGATGTACGGTGAGGTCACATGGCCTACGAAGAGGCCGTGGTGTTCATGGAGTGCCAACCTCTTCAAACGAGCTGATATTGATGACCTATCCTGAGGATAGGTCATCAATAATAATGGATAACCCCTTTAACCCCAAGATGCTATGACATTGAAGAGGGCGGGGCTTGCATGGCATTCAGAAAATACACCTGCAGGGAAGAACGGTCCACAATTCCTCCATGATAGTGTGCACATTTGTGTACGTTACTCAATGTGCTCAATAAGGGGGTCTTCACACACAGCAAATTTTGTGGCAAAAAATTGTGCAACTGAAAAACAGTTCCATTCACCTTAATGGGGCTTGCAGAAATCCATGCGCTTGCTGCGCCATCCAAAAGAATGGAGCTGATTTTCAGCCACAAACTCTACAGTGTGTGACGGCGCCCTAAAAGACAAACAGTACAACTAGTAGTTTACTTACTTTGTGTTGGTCTATGTATCCTGGGACCACAATGTAGAAATCCAGATTAATACAAAGGGTTCACTTACTCTCACTGGCAACTGTACTTACACCTAATAGAAGTGGAGTATGCCCCTATGTTTAGCATATGTACCAGGCAAGCTTCCAGCACACATTTCTGTGATACAAAGATACATAGCAGATGCTTACTATGAACGTATCCCACTGTGGGCCCTATAGACCGGGATGGGCTGGAGCCTTCACACTGACCATATATTGTATAGATATGGTACACATATCTGGGCCATTTGCTCCATGTTCGCAGCCTTACACTTGTTAGGTGTGGTCGACAGTAGGGTTGATACTTTTTCAATACCCGTTTTGTTTCAATATCAGGATTACCTGTTTTTTTAATACTAATTTGCAGGGAACATGGTGCATGCGCAGCGCACGCCCACCGCACAGTGAAGAAGGAGGGAAGATTTTCCTCCACAATGTGATGAAACGCTGAGTGGTCTGAGGGCGAAGTGTCAGGGAGGGATTGGGTGGAATAGGAGTGCAAGGGACATATACACTCACTGCTACATACAGGAGGGGTCCGCACTCCTCACGGCGCTGTATGCTGGTAGGGAAAAGTACCTGTGATGACGTCATTGCCTATTTTCATGCATATGGAGATTGAAGAGAGAAACGGGTACTTGGTGGCAGGTGGTCCTTCTGGTGTGCCTTCCCTTTAAGTAGCCCTCAGCAGCCCTCCCAGTGACTGGCCGGTGAGGGGGTTCACACAGTGATTCCAGGTCTGTCGCAATCACAGAACAGACATTGCACAATCCTGTTCTGCAAATGTTTCCCACATCTCTATAAACACATGCCTCAATTTCTTTCATTTCAACTTAAAAATACAAATATACGGCAGCAGGACCCCCGAAGCGCACGCCACCAACACAGAGCACAGAGCAAGCCCCCAATATCTCCTCAGGTCAGGACTTTCTCAAGGCCAGAGGTGCCAGTCTTTTAGGGTAGTCCAAGCCACAGCTCAATGTATTTCTATAGACCCTGATGTCACTGCCTGGGGCTGCCACGTGACTGTCACATGTCCCCACGCCTCTCGTGAGAAAATACACCAGGGGAGATTTATCAAAACTGGTGCAAAGGAAAACTGGCTTAGGCTACTTTCACACTGCCGTTTCTGGGTCCGCCTGTGAGATCCGTTTCAGGGCTCTCACAAGCGGCCCCAAACAGATCAGTTCTGCCCCAATGCATTCTGAATGGATAAGGATCCGTTCAGAATGCATCAGTTTGGCTCCGTTCAGCCTCCAGTCCACTCTGGAGACGGACACCAAAACGCTGCTTGCAGCGTTTTGGTGTCCACCTGAGGATGCAGAGCCAAACGGATCCATCCTGACTTACAATGTAAGTCAATGGGGTCGGATCCGTTTTCACTGACACAATATGGTGCAATTGAAAACGGATCCGCCTCCCATTGACTTTCCGTGTAAGTCAGGACGGATCCGTTTGCATTATCATGAACAGAAAAAATTGTTCATGGTAGTGAAAAAGGATCCGTTCTGAACGGATACAAGCGTTTGCATTATAGGTGCGGATCCGTCTGTGATATCACCTAACGCAGATGTGAAAGTAGCCCCTACTGACCAATCAGACTGAACAATGAAAGAGGGAAGCTGATTGGTTGCCACAAACTAAGCCAGTTCTACTTTACACCAGTTTTGATCAATCTCCCCATATTTTACAAAAAAAGAAAAGGTTCCTGTGTGTAAGTCCTATGACAGCAATGGTCACCCAATTAAATTTAAAGGGGTTGTTCATGGGGGAAACTCTTTAGGCTCAAAGTGGGGTAAAAAAAGATAAAAGAATAGATCCTGCTATCCACCCATCTGCCACCAGTACATACTGGCACGTTCCAGGTCAGCTGGCAAAGTACCTGGACAGTCCTGCTCAGCCAATCACTAGCTGGGACACTGTGGTCTGTGATTGGCTGAGCAGGCGGCACCAGAAGTAGTGGGGGCGGTGGGGCCACTATCTCAATTTCATCCCTGGACAACCCCTTTAAGGTGGTTTCGGTTACAACCATTATCCAGCCTTAAAGGTGTTGAGCCCAATGTCCCAGGCTGCATGCTAGGTGGGACACGACATCCATCAGACGCCCCGTGTCTAGGCGATGATACGGCGCAGCATGCAGTGCACCCCTCCACACCTGAGGTAAGAGCCGATTCCTGCACAAACCCTGTAAGGCTTCTGCTGTCACAGCCCCATGGATGATGGGAGTCACATCCTCCCTGCCCACTTCTCTCTCCTCGTTCCAGCGATCAGTGGGGGTCTCAGCACTCACACCCCTCACTGGTTAAAGCCTTTCAGATGTGGCTATGACCTGTTAACGGCATTTTGAGGGTCAGAGACTTTTGAAAGTGGATGAGGTGTCAGTTGGTCACCCAAATCAGATATTGGGGAGGGGGTGAGCACAGATTGGCTGATGTCTGCAGATTGTATCTAGTCCTCGTCTGATACCTAACAGATCCATCACAAGCCCTTTGGCACTGCTGGTTAGAATGTTGTGGGAGCAGTGGCACAGGGCACCAGTCTCCTGGGCATCCATCGAGCCCCGGATGTGTCCTTGGTACAGCGCTGACAGGTGTCACCGGAGCTCCTCCCCCTCGGGCACTCCCCGGGTGACTCCCGTACACTGTGCCCAGTGCCAGTCACGTCTATACACCATACCCCACGGTGGCGGCACTCTCCCCTCTGCCGCCGGCTTGTCGCTCGGGGCGCCGCTGCTGTGCCCCCTGAAGGTCACTCGGATAAGGTTACCTGACGAACCGTCCTCTTCTTGATATGGCGACAAATTTCCAATGCGATCGGTGACTTTGCCCGGTGTCGGCCTCAAGTCCCCGTTTTCTGCTCCCCTCCGACTCTCCCGCCCCCTGTCACCGGCTTCTGTCAAAGCGGAGTTAGCTTTGATCAGCAGGGGGAGCCCACGAGTCGCGGAGGAGCATGGGACGGAGTTCCCCATCCTGGTGGATGATGGGAAATGAAGTTTTGGCCTGCCAGAGCCCGCCATATTTGTTAAGGGCACATGTAGCGTCTAATTAGCTCCCGTCCTGCGTGCATCTTATAGGTGGCATTCCCATGTAGATGATGATCTCTTTTACCTCAGCAGCAGCTAAGGAACATAGTGTTACAAGGTGTAAAAACCGCACGAATCTTCTGTCTGTGGATGTTCGCTGGCAGGGCACGCCCCCTAGAGGTTGCTGAGGGCTATAACAGCTGTCTGTTACTGGATAGAAAGTTTTCTACAAATATTGGGCAAGTCGGGTGGCCAAAAGCAGGAGCTTGTACACAAAATGCTGCCCGATATCATAAACAAGCAAAAGCTGGTCTTTTAAAAATGCAGATCAGATATACTTTATCATTTAATTTTTTTGTAGACTTTTCCTTTAACCCCTTCTACCCCAAGCCAGTTTTCACCTTCCTGCCCAGGCCATTTTTTGCAAATCTGAGATGCGTCACTTTAGCCTACTTTCACACCTGTGTTCGATCGGATCCGTTCTGAACGGATCTGCTCATATTAATGCAGACGGTGGCTCCGTTCAGAACGGATCCGTCTGCATTATAACTTAGAAAAATTTTCTAAGTGTAAAAGTAGCCTGAGCGGATCCGTTCAGACTTTACATTGAAAGTCAATGGGGGACGGATCCGCTTGAAGATTGAGCTATATGGTGTCATCTTCAAGCGGATCCGTCCCCATTGACTTACATTGTAAGTCGGAACGGCTCCGCTCGCCTCCGCACGGCCAGGCGGACACCCGAACGCTGCTTGCAGCGTTCAGGTATCCGCTCACTGAGCGGAGCGGAGGCTGAGCGCTGGCAGGCGGATGCATTCTCAGTGGATCCACCTCCACTGAGAATGCATTAGGGCCAGACGGCTGCGTTCAGGGCCGCTCATGAGCCCCTTCAAACGGAGCTCACGAGCGGACACCTGAACGCAGGTGTCCTTATGTGGTAATAACTTTGGACCACTTTTACTTATCCAAGCAATTCTGAGACTGTTTTCTCGTGACACATTGTACTTCATGACAGTCATAAAGTTGAGTCAATATATTTCACCTTTATTTATGAAAAAATCCCAAATTTATAAAAAAAAAATAAGAATTCTCAATTTTCAAAATTTATATTTCTCTGCTCTGCATAAAATAGTTATTACTTTACATTCCCCATACGTCTACTTTATGTTGGCATCATTTTGTAAGTGTAAGTTTATTTTTTGGGGACGTTAGAAGGCTTAGAATTTTATGAAAATTTCCAAAACCCACTTTTTAAGGACCAGTTCAAGTCTGAAGTCACTTTGTGGGGTTTACATCGGATTTTGCAGGCCATTTTTTACACATTTTGATTGCAAACTACTTCTCACACATATGGGCCCCTAAATTGCCAGGGCAGTATAACTACCCACAAGTGACCCCATTTTGGAAAGAAGACACCCCAAGGTATTCCGTGAGGGGCATGGCGAGTTCCTAGAATTTTTAATTTTTTGTCACAAGTTAGTGGAAAATGATGATTTTTTTTTTTTTTCCTTACAATGTCTCATATTCCACTAACTTGCGACAAAAATAAATAAATTCTAGGAACTCGCCATGCCCCTCACGGAATACCTTGGGGTGTCTTCTTTCCAAAATGGAGTCACTTGTGGCGTAGTTATACTGCCCTGGCAATTTAGGGGCCCAAATGTGTGAGAAGTACTTTGCAATCAAAATCTGTAAAAAATGGCCTGCGAAATCCGAAAGGTGCACTTTGGAATGTGGGTCCCTTTGCCCACCTAGGCTGCAAAAAAGTGTCACACATCTGGTATCGCCGTACTCAGGAGAAGTTGGGCAATGTGTTTTGGGGTGTCATTTTACATATACCCATGCTGGGTGAGAGAAATATCTTGGCAAACGACAACTTTTCCCATTTTTTTATACAAAGTTGGCATTTGACCAAGATATTTTTCTCACCCAGCATGGGTATATGTAAAATGACACCCCAAAACACATTCCCCAACTTCTCCTGAGTACAGCGATACCAGATGTGTGACACTTTTTTGCAGCCAAGGTGGGCAAAGGGGCACATATTCCAAAGTGCACCTTTCGGATTTCGCAGGCCATTTTTTACACATTTTGATTGCAAAGTACTTCTCACACATTTGGGCCCCTAAATTGCCAGGGCAGTATAACTACGCCACAAGTGACCCCATTTTGGAAAGAAGACACCCCAAGGTATTCCGTGAGGGGCATGGCGAGTTCCTAGAATTTTTAATTTTTTGTCACAAGTTAGCGGAAAATGATGATTTTTTAATTTATTTTTTTCCTTACAATGTCTCATATTCCACTAACTTGCGACAAAAAATTCTAGGAACTCGCCATGCCCCTCACGGAATACCTTGGGGTGTCTTCTTTCCAAAATGGGGTCACTTGTGGCGTAGTTATACTGCCCTGGCAATTTAGGGGCCCAAATGTTTGAGAAGTACTTTGCAATCAAAATCTGTAAAAAATGACCGGTGAAATCCGAAAGGTGCACTTTGGAATATGTGCCCCTTTGCCCACCTTGGCATCAAAAAAGTGTCACACATCTGGTATCGCCGTACTCAGGAGAAGTTGGGGAATGTGTTTTGGGGTGTCATTTTACATATACCCATGCTGGGTGAGAGAAATATCTTGGCAAAAGACAACTTTTCCCATTTTTTTATACAAAGTTGGCATTTGACCAAGATATTTTTCTCACCCAGCATGGGTATATGTAAGATGACACCCCAAAACACATTGCCCAACTTCTACTCAGTACGGCGATACCAGATGTGTCACACTTTTTTGCTGCCAAGGTGGGCAAAGGGGCACATATTCCAAAGTGCACCTTTCAGATTTTGCAGGCCATTTTTTACACATTTTGATTGCAAGGTACTTCTTACACATTTGGGCCCCTAAATTGCCAGGGCAGTATAACTACGCCACAAGTGACCCCATTTTGGAAAGAAGACACCCCAAGGTATTCCGTGAGGGGCATGGCGAGTTCCTAGAATTTTTAATTTTTTGTCACAAGTTAGTGGAAAATGATGATTTATTTTTTTTTTCCTTACAATGTCTCATATTCCACTAACTTGCGACAAAAATTAAAAATTCTAGGAACTCGCCATGCCCCTCACGGAATACCTTGGGTTGTCTTCTTTCCAAAATGGGGTCACTTGTGGCGTAGTTATACTGCCCTGGCAATTTAGGGGCCCATATGTGTGAGAAGTACTTTGCAATCAAAATCTGTAAAAAATGGCCTGCGAAATCCGAAAGGTGCACTTTGGAATGTGGGTCCCTTTGCCCACCTAGGCTGCAAAAAAGTGTCACACATCTGGTATCGCCGTACTCAGGAGAAGTTGGGCAATGTGTTTTGGGGTGTCATTTTACATATACCCATGCTGGGTGAGAGAAATATCTTGGCAAACGACAACTTTTCCCATTTTTTTATACAAAGTTGGCATTTGACCAAGATATTTTTCTAGCGGAAAATGATGATTTTTTAATTTATTTTTTTCCTTACAATGTCTCATATTCCACTAACTTGCGACAAAAAATTCTAGGAACTCGCCATGCCCCTCACGGAATACCTTGGGGTGTCTTCTTTCCAAAATGGGGTCACTTGTGGGGTAGTTATACTGCCCTGGCAATTTAGGGGCCCAAATGTGTGAGAAGTACTTTGCAATCAAAATGTGTAAAAAATGGCCTGCGAAATCCGAAAGGTGCACTTTAGAATATGTGCCCCTTTGCCCACCTTGGCTGCAAAAAAGTGTCACACATCTGGTATCGCTGTACTCAGGAGAAGTTGGGGAATGTGTTTTGGGGTGTCATTTTACATATACCCATGCTGGGTGAGAGAAATATCTTGGCAAAAGACAACTTTTCCCATTATTTTATACAAAGTTGGCATTTGACCAAGATATTTATCTCACCCAGCATGGGTATATGTAAAATGACACCCCAAAACACATTTCCCAGATTCTCCTGAGTACGTCGATACCAGATGTGTGACACTTTTGCTCATCTAGGCTGCAAAAGTGCCCAAATTCCTTTTAGGAGGGCATTTTTAGACATTTGGATCCCAGACTTCTTCTCACGCTTTAGGGCCCCTAAAAAGCCAGGGCAGTATAAATACCCCACATGTGACCCCACTTTGGAAAGAAGACACCCCAAGGTATTCAATGAGGGGCATGGCGAGTTCATAGAAATGTATTTTTTGGGCATAAGTTAGCGGAAATTGTTTTTTTTTTTGTTTTTTCTCACAAAGTCTCACTTTCTGCTAACTTAGGACAAAAATTTAAATCTTTCATGGACTCAATATGTCCCTCAGCGAATACCTTGGGGTGTCTTCTTTCCAAAATGGGGTCAGTTGTGGGGTGTTTGTACTGCCCTGGCATTTGAGGGTCTCCGCAATCATTACATGTATGGCCAGCATTAGGAGTTTCTGCTATTCTCCTTATAATGAGCATACAGGTAATGAGATTTTTTTTTCCGTTCAGCCTCTGGGCTGAAAGAAAAGAATGAACGGCACAGATTTCTTCATTCGCATCGATCAATGTGGATGAAAAAATCTCTGCCAAAAAAAAAGGAGGGGAAAGGCGTCTGCCAGGACATAGGAGCTCCGCCCAACATCCATACCCACAATCGATGTGGATGAATAAATCATTGCAGGGATTTTTTTGATTTTTTTTTACATACAAAGTGTTTGCCAAAGCATAGGAACGCCGCCTCCTCCTCAGCTCGTATGTCTTGGCAAACGTATCTGTTACTGCAGAGTAGAAATCTCGTCTTGCAGCGCCGCATACACAGACTTTTGTGTAATCTGACAGCAGCGCAATGCTTCTGTCAGAATGCACATCAGTGCTGCAGCTAGTCGATCGGTTGGTCCACCTGGAAGGTAAAAAAAGAAAAAGAAAAAACCAGGCCGCAACGCAATAATTTTATTAACTTTGGAACAGAACATATAAACTTTAACTTTTTGAACTAAACATTAACCTTTTTGCTTACTGGTGTTTTTTTTTTTTTTTTACCTTTATAGAACAAACCTCTCCTTCCCCATGGGTCAATGTGCAAAGCGCAAATCGCCCAAAGATGTGGCGAAGTGCGTTATGCACTTTGTCCCAGGTGAAAGGAGAGGTTTGCAGCAGCTGTATGTAAATGGGCCCTAATAGCCCTGTGTGCCTGTCCTGGTGAGATGATCCCTATGCTAGGTGTACCTGTGTGTGGTACTTCCGGAAACACTCTCCAAAGCATAGGGCAGGGTGGTCAGGACAGAAATAGCGGGTGTCACGCCTTATTCCACTCCTGCTACAGACACAACATTTTTTTCGGAGTGGCGGTCGGTTTGAGGTACCAGGAACGACACTGGGGAAATGTCGCTCGTGTAGACGGCTAACTACACTGGTGGATGGGGCCACGGAACCTCCTGGGTACAGGAGGTTCGCGATGATCTCTTCCTGAAATTTGAGGAAGGATCCAGTTCTCCCAGCCTTACTGTAGAGAACAAAACTATTATACAGAGCCAATTGAATTAAATATACAGACACCTTCTTATACCAGCGTCTGGTTCTGCGGGACACTAAATACGGAGCCAACATCTGGTCATTGAAGTCCACCCCTCCCATCAGCAAATTATAGTCGTGGACTGAGAGGGGCTTTTCAATGACACTGGTTGCTCGCTCAATTTGGATTGTCGTGTCTGTGTGAATGGAGGAGAGCATGTAAACGTCACGCTTGTCTCTCCATTTCACTGCGAGCAGTTCTTCGTTACACAGTGCGGCCCTCTGCCCCCTTGCAAGACGGGTGGTAACGAGCCGTTGGGGGAAGCCCGCGCGACTAGTTCGCGCAGTGCCACAGGCGCCAATCCGTTCTAGAATCCGTTCTACTGTCTTCCCACTGCTCCCCAGGTAGTCAGGGCAACCGACCGGCTCTAGGGTCTGATCTTTTCCCTCATAGATCCCAAATTTGTGGGTATAGCCTGTGGCCCTTTCACAGAGTTTATACAATTTGACCCCATACCGGGCGCGCTTGCTTGGGATGTATTGTTTGAAGCCAAGGCGCCCGGTAAAATGTATCAGGGACTCGTCTACGCAGATGTTTTGCTCAGGGGTATACAAATCTGCAAATTTCAGGTTGAAATGGTCTATGAGGGGCCGAATTTTGTGGAGCCGGTCAAAAGCAGGGTGGCCTCTGGGACGGGAGGTGCTGTTATCACTAAAGTGCAGGAAACGCAGGATGGTCTCAAATAGTGTCTTGGACATAGCAGCAGAGAACATGGGCATGTGATGAATTGGGTTCGTGGACCAATATGACTGCAATTTATGCTTTTTAGTTAGACCCATGTTGAGGAGGAGGCCCAGAAAAGTTTTTATTTCGGAAACTTGGACTGGTTTCCACCGGAAAGACTGGGCATAAGAGCTTCCCGGGTTGGCGGATATAAATTGTGTGGCATACCGATTTGTTTCGGCCACGACTAAGTCCAAGAGCTCCGCAGTCAAGAACAGCTCAAAAAATCCCAGGGCCGAACCGATCTGAGCTGTCTCAACACGAACTCCAGACTGGGCAGTGAAAGGGAAAACTACAGGTGCGGCTGAAGTTGGGGACTGCCAATCAGGGTTTGCCAGCACCTCAGGGATTCTAGGGGCTCTACGGGCACGTCTTTGCGGTGGCTGCGACGGGGTCACTACTGCTCGTGCCACCGTACCAGCTTCAACTGCCCTTCTGGTGCTCGCCACTTCACCAGGTTGTACGGCAGTGCTGGTACTAGGTCCAGGAAGGGCTGCGCTGCTGGTGTATGCCTCACCACGTAATCCGACAGCACCAGCCCCACTCTGCTGCTCTTGAAGCGGATCCTGTGCAACCTGCGGTCTAGCGACACGGGGCCGGGTACGCCTGGTGCTATCAGGGACCTCAGCCTCCTCGTCCGAACTTTGGGTCAGACTGCCACTGCTTTCTACAGGTTCGTATTCTGACCCGCTAGATTCGTCAGATGAGGGTTCCCATTCCTCATCCGACTGGGTCAGAAGCCTGTAGGCCTCTTCAGAAGAATACCCCCTGTTTGATATTTGGGCAACTAAATTTAGGGGTATTCCCTGAGACTACCCAAGAAAAAAAGCAAGCCTGTCTTACAAAGGGGAGGCTAGCGAAGTACCGGAGGCCGCTGCGGTTGATATCAAAACAGATTTTTTTATCGCCGCAGTTCGTGTAAAGTAAATGTGCAGTGATCAAAAAAAATTATAATTTTTGTCACTGCGGTGGGGCGGGTGTGGGCGAACGCACGTGTGGGCGACCGATCAGGCCTGATCGGGCAAACACTGCGTTTTGGGTGGAGGGCGAACTAAAGTGACACTAATACAATTATAGATCTGACCGTGATCAGTTTTGATCAATTCCAGATACTATAAAAGTACAAATGCTGATTAGCGATACGCTAATCAGCGAATAAGGGACTGCGGTGCAGTGGGCTGGGCGCTAACTGATCGCTAAACTACCTAACCAAGGGGCCTAAACTATACCTAAAACCTAACGGTCAATACCAGTGGAAAAAAAAAAGTGACAGTTTGCACTGATCACTTTTTTCCTTTTCACTAGTGATTGACAGGGGCAAGAAGGGGTGATCAAAGGGTTAATTGGGTGCTGGGAGGTGATCTGGGGCTAGTATGTGGTGTTGGTGGGAACTCACAGTGATGTGTGCTCCTCTGCTGGAACCAACCGACCAAAAGAAGGAGCAGAGGAGCACAGCAGCCATATAACCACATCATATTTACTAATATGATGTGGTATCTGGCTGCTGATTTGTTTTTTTGAAAATCATCAACCTGCTAGCCGCGATCATTGGCTGGCAGGTTGATGACGAACTTGTCCTTTGAATTTTGCCGGCCCGCCATGCGCATGCGCGAGCCGGCTTTCCCCGAAATCTCGCGTCTCGCGAGAGGACGCACCGGCGCGTCTACCCAGAACAGCACGACCGCCGCGAAGACACAATCCTGCGTACGGCGGTCGTGAGCAGGTTAACCTTTTAGGTGTACCACAAGAATTAAAGGAAAAAGGAGATAAAATGTCTAGATTTCACTTTTTGGGCAGATTTTCCATTTTAATCAATTTTCTTCTTTAGCACATCGAGGGTTACACAGCCAAACAAAACTCAACATTTATTACCCTGATTCTGCGGTTTACATGCACACCCCACTTGTGGTTGTAAACTGATGTACGGGCACATGGCAGGGCGCAGAAGGAAAGGAGCGCCATATGGTTTTTGGAAGGCAAATTTTGCTGAACTGGTTTTCAGACACCCATTTGAAGCCCCCTTGATGCACCCCTACAGTAGAAACTCCCAAAAGTGACCCCATTTTGGAAACTAGGGGATAAGATGACAGTTTTATTAGTACTAATTTGGGGTACATATGATTTTTTAATCGCTCTATATTAAGTTTTTTGTGAGGCAAGGTAACCAAAAAAAGGCACTGTTTTTATTTTCTACAGCGTTCACCTGAGGGGTTAGGTCATGTGATATTTTTATAGAGCAGGTCATTACAGATGTGGCAATACCTAATATGTATACTTTTCTTATTTATTTAAGTTTTACACAATAATAGCATTTTTGAAACAAAAAAATCTCCATAGTCTCCATAGTCTCCATAGTCTGAAAGCCATAGCATTTATTTTTTTTTTTTTTTGACCGATTGCCTTAGGTAGGGGCTCATTTTTTGCAGGATGAGATGACGGTTTGATTGGTTCTATTTTGGGAGGCATAGCCTTTTTGATCGCTTGGTGTTGCACTTTAAATGATGTTAGGTGACAAAAATGACTTTTTGGGGACTGTTTTTATGTTTACATATTTTTATAGCAGGTTGTTACGAACACGGCGATATCTAACATATCTACTTTTTTAAATTCATTTCACTTTAACACAATAATTGCATTTTCTAAACAAAATGTTTTAGTGTCTCCATGTTTTGAGAGCTATAGATTTTTTTATTTTTTTGGCGATTGTCTTAGGAAGGGTCCAATGATGGGTTGATTGGTACCATTTTTGGGGGCATACACCTTTTTGATCGCTTGGTGTTGCACTTTTTGTGATGTAAGGTGACAAAAATAACAGTTTTTATTTTTTTACCGTGTTTATTGGACGGGGTGGCTCATGTGATATATTTATAGAGCCGGTCATTACGGATGCGGCAATACATAATATGTATGAGTTTTCTTTTTTTCTTCTTTTTTTAAAAATATAAAATAATGAGAAGGGGCGTTTTTTTCTTTTTTAACTTGAAACGTAATTATTTTTTAATTAAAAACTCTTATTTTCATTTTTTTTTTTACTTTATTTCTGTCCCACCCTGGGACTTTACTTTCGGGGGTCTGATCCCCTCTGCAATGCATTACAATACATCTGTATTGTAATGCATTGCCTGTTAGTGTATTACACTGAGTAATACACTAACAGGTTGCCTAGGAGACCAAGCCTGTGGTTGGATCTCCTGGACACCCGTGGAAGGCAGGTCCCCATGCCGTGCAAAGCATTGGGCAGCCTCTGCACGGCATCGGGCTGCCTTCTCACCCATCGGATCCCCGCCACAGCAGCGCGGGGACTCGAAGAGCTCCCTCACCTACCTCAAATCCCTTCTATGTCGCAGTCAGTGCTGATCGCGGCATAGAAGAGGTTAATCTGCCGGCATCGGCTTGTAAAGTGATGCAGGCGAATACAGAAGGGGCCCGGTTATCAGGGACTGCCAGACACCTGCCCGTCCGATCACCATGATGAAATAATACATCAAAATGCAGGAACGCACATGCCGCCATGACGTACTATTACGTCATATTTTGGGAAGGGGTTTCTGGGATTTTAAATTTTTTTCCTAAGAGCATAAAATGGTATAAAATTAAAAAACAAAACAAAAAACATGTTAAATCATCCAACACTTTGGTGTTGCCCATTGTCTTGCCACTGTGATATCACATACACATAGTTGGCAACCGTTCCCAATTTTCAGAGAAAAGTTTCCTAAATCCATGTACCTCCCTCTCAGACCCTGTCATGGTGTTAGAATGTCAGTTTTGTCCATCATTTTCCTTTAAATGGTCACTGTTGTTTAAAGTAATAGTACTGCTGAATCTAAGAAACTTTGTAATATGTCTTATCAGAGAAAAATGTCTCATTCTCCCATCCCCTCCAAAACTAGCAGTCTGTCAAGTCACTGAAGGATCAAATATTACATGCAATCCATAGAAGACTACAGAGATGGAAGGGGTGAAGAAAAGTCTGCAGTGAGAGAGAAGAGACACAAAAAAAGAGATGCACACATCGGCCATAGATGTCTATGTAGTGGAGAGGAAGAATGCTGCTAGAGGGAGAAAAAGGCATTATTCTCTGACATTACAAGGTTTGTTATATTCACCTCTATGGATTTATGCAAAGTTTTTTTTAAATGACAGGGACCATTTAAGAGCCGTGTGCTGTGGGCCTTGTGACAACCTTTTTGTCCACCATTCATCCTGCATCACTGTTACAACTATTATTAGGTGAAGAGGTTTGAAAGTAGGAGCTTTATTTTGGTATGTGATGGATTGTGGCATTTATTCATACCATTGTACGTGTGCAGTGAACATTCACCAGACATTTTTTCTGGCTGGAGTGGCTGGAACAAGGTAAAGTCTCGGTAAGGCAGGGTTCCGTGTTCACATGGACATTTAGAGGCGTATTCCCATCCGGAAAATATTGATGGCATATTGCTAGGATATGCCATCTGTGTCAGATAGGTTCAAATCCCATGCCTCCAGAGCAGGACCCCCACAGTGAACAGAGAGCGCCTGCGCATCCGCGTCCTTTCTCTGTTCACCGTTACGGTAGTTCCGAAAATAGCCGAGTGCACTTGCTTGTCTATTTTCGAAACTCTAATAGCGATGAATGAAAATCATGCTGCACATTTCGGGGGTGTGCTGGCTCTCTTTTCTAGATAGGAGTGGGTCTCAGAGGTGGGACCCACATCCATCTGAGGTTGATGGCATATAGTCTGAAAAATCCATTCCATACATATGGATAAGGTTGTTCCTGTACCACAGGGATCAGCAACCTCCAGCACTCCAGCTGTTCTGACACTACAACTCCCAGAATCCTCCTTTCACTTCTATGGGAGTAAAAAAATAAAACTGCCAAGCAAGTGTGCATGCTGGGAGTTGTAGTTTCACAGTAGCTGGAGTGCCGAAGGTTGCTGACCACTGCTGTAGCAGATGCATGGATTTCCTCAAACCCCCATAAAGATTAGTGTTGTAGAAATGTTTCCAACCAAGCTGCCATGTGTGAACATACCCTCATTGGACTTCTGTTAGGCTGGGTTCAGACCTGAGCGTTTTACAGCGCGTTCCTACGTGCTGTAAAACGCTCAACAAGGAGAAACCAATGCTTCCCTAACGGCATGGTTCTCATCTGGGCGTTCTACAGCACGTACGATCGCACTGTAAAAAGCCCGACGCCCCAAGAAGTACATGAGCTTCTTTGGGGCGTCTTGTCGCGCGTTCCCGTACATAGACTTCAGCGAGAACGCGCGACAATGGGCGTTCGCTTGTCTCTGTATGCGCGATATACATGTTTTCCATGTATAGCACATATAACCTTTCTCCGTGTTTAAATACGGAAACATTTTAGAACACGTTTCAATAAAGCGATTTATTTGCAGTTGTTTGGTGAAAGATGGTATCTTCTAATCCATTTCCTCTCAGGAATGACCTTTCCTGGTCCTTTTATGCAGCCTGAGCAAAGCCCACCCTGTTGTTGCTCATGTCATAGACAGAGTAGTACTGCCTCAGGAATACATCTCCCAGGATCCACAAGGGCTGACCATTCTGAGATGGGAGGTAGGTTTCTTCAACACCAACTGTACAATACCCATTATTCTAGAAGAAAAAAAATAAATACAATGTGAACATCTGTGAATGAGGCTGACCAGGAACTATGAGGACCGACCTTTCACTACACCTGTGACCAGACACCATTAGGCCTTCAGACACACCTTTGTGGGGCATGTTAACATTTCATTAATGTCATTTTTGCAGGAGTTTCTAGTGGCATTTTTTTCTGTTCACACGGTTTTGACATGCATTTTTTCAGGTGTATCTATTTTTAAAACAATAGGTCTATAAAGCCATACCCAGAGCATACTGCCTTTTTCTAACACACTTTTATTATTCCCTATCAACTTACATCTTGTTTTTTTGCAAAAAAAAATAAAAGAAGAAAAAGTGCAGAAAAGATGCTACGTGTGAAACCACAATTAAAGGGGACTTTCACCTTAAATAAAATGACAATGTTTTTTCTTTTTTTTTATCTCTTATTTTTGCATGTCCTTGTCCCCCAATACTATCTCTGCTCCATACAGAAATAAAACACTTGTTTTTTTACTAAAGTTTGTGAAATTTGACTATACGTTTTTATATTTAATGGCACTTACTAGAACGTTCAGCCAGTATTTCACTGTAGTTCTGGATTCTGGTATGTACCCAGTGGCATAACTAGAAATGACTAGGCTCTATAGCAAATCTTTAAACGGGGCCCCCCACCCATCAACCTCTTCACAACCCCCTCCTCCTGTGCAACCTGCACTCCTTTGGCTAGTCAATATCACTCTCTTAGGCCTCATGCTCACGGAAGCAGACCCATTCACTTTCACTTGAACGTTCGAGTTGAATGGGTTGCCCGTGCATAGGGGACAGCAAATTGCGGTCCCCAATGCAAGGAACGGCCGCGTGCATGAGGCTTTAGAAAATGTCGAGTGTCTCTGAATATAATGTCATTGTATAATACTATTGAGGGTACCTGACAATACATTTTTTCTGCCTTTTACTGGGTGGGCTTTCCCTGCTTCTGCTATAGCTACACTTCTGTATGTACCATATATTCTAACGCTAATTAAACATGCTAAAATAGGCATTTCAGTATGGAGGCTTTTCACTTCTTGAAGCATCTGTGAAATATCCTCCAAAATTACCAGTTCTGGGAAGGCTGGAAAAATAGTTCAGTGATTTCAGCAAACGGTATTATAATGACCAATTTATCTGTGAATGTAGCATAAGACATCATGCACATGACCATATTTATTCCCTTTCGTCCTAACCAGCAGCACAAGTGGGGTATTCGCCCCTGTGAAGCTGGTCAGGACAGGCGGAATTTTTGCTGAATAAAATTCTGCATCCCTAGTAATTAATTAATTAATTAACTCCCCCCTCCTTATATAGGCCGCCCTCCACAGGGCTAGTTGCTTTTATTTTGTCCTGTGTGTTGGTTTGACAGGCTTGACTCTATTCAGAGTCTCTCCCTTGGTAGTTGGGGGAGAAATTTGCTGAATTTCTGCAGATTTATGTTGCCCTTATGTTATAATTTTCTTTTACAGGTTCAGGCAGAGAACGGCTGTCTCCTGCCTGTCTGGGAGTGTAAGTATGTGGACGTTCTGGCTGCAGGTAGCCGGTAAGTTAGACAGGGAAGTACACAGTAAGCGGAGCTGTGGAGCTCCCTTCCCCCTGTCTCCTCTCCGCTCCGCTCCTGTCCGCTCCCCTCCTACCTCCTCTGTAGTCTGCGGCCGGCCCTGAGATCGCGTCTCAGCTCCGGTGAGTCGGACGCGAGACCGGAAGTGCGTCACGGTCACTTCCGGTCCGCAACTTAATCGGCGCCGCGATAAAATACAGCTTAAATTAGCTGGATTATGCTTGCGGAGGAGGGGGGAGGAGGGAATAGGATTAAGTTTTAGTGAAACTTCTATTTTTATAAGTTGGTCCCTCAGTGGGGAGCCTGGAGATTGTTGGGGGGGGAGCTGTTGCATTACCGCCTGGAGAATAGGCGTTCAGAGGGAACAGCCTTTGGACGGTCCGTGTTAAATGCTGCTCGTCCATAGGTCAGCTCTCTAACTCCTGTGGGATAATTCAGCTACTTAGTAGTAGTCATTTAGCCCTCCCAAAATTTGTGCGAGGTTCCTTGCTACTTCCCCACTTGTGCTGCTGGTTAGGACGAAAGGGAAGCGTCAATTTTGACGTAAATTTGTTTTCCCTTAGTCCTAACAGCAGCACACAAATATCCCTGCCTCTATGCTGTTATGATTACTTGTTAAAAAAGCAACTAGCCCTGTGGAGGGCGGCCTATATAAGGAGGGGGGAGTTAATTAATTAATTAATTACTAGGGATGCAGAATTTTATTCAGCAAAAATTCCGCCTGTCCTGACCAGCTTCACAGGGGCGAATACCCCACTTGTGCTGCTGTTAGGACTAAGGGAAAACAAATTTACGTCAAAATTGACGCTAATTTACCATCCGTGTGGCATCTGCATTAATTTCTGTGTGGTCATGCACACATTCATATATTTTGTGATTATTGTCGCTGTTCCACAAATTATAGAACATGTCCTATTCTTGTCCATATTGTTTGCGAATAGTGCTTTAAATTAATGGGAGTCAGAAAAATGCGTAATGCACATGGAAGGCATCCATATTTTGCAGATTCATTGTTTGTGGACTGAAATTGACATGGCCATGTGCATGAAGCCTAAGCTTTATATAACACATATCATACAAAGAAAAGCCTCTTATTAATTTAAAATTGTTCTTCTATCCTATCAAAAGACCTAAATTTCCAATCTTCAGACAACACCAATTGGATACTGTTCTTTCCCAGAATTCTATTCTGTGAAAAGAAGGAAATTCTTTAAAATTATAATTTGCCAAATCGTTGTAATGACTAAGCATGAGCAAATTTTTTTAAATTAATTTAGAGTCTGATTAGTTCCAATTGACCATCGAATTTGATTTAATCCAATAAACTCAACCTCAATCAAAATGCCCCAAGTTGCCCTGAAAAGTTGTGACACTCTGAGGACTGTGTCCAACCCCTTTCAAGCTCTTTAATGCCAAGATAGCATTAGGAATGACACTAGGCTGTCTGAAAATTATTATTTTTTATTCAAAAATGCTCCAAAAATGATCCCTGCTTGGTGGCAGATGTCTTCTGAACCGTAAAATAACAGCCACCAATTTGTTTGGAACAAATCCCCCAAAAATTCTAATTCGTAACAAATTTATAACACATTTAATTTGTCAGTAAGCTCAGGTCTAGTAATGACAATTTTAATACTACAAAACATGGCAGACTTTATAACTCCCATCATATTAATGCACATGTGCATCCTGCTCTCCTCCAGCAGACTGGTCTAAAACTAGTAGTTTCACAGTCCCCGTGTAAGCAATATAGAACAATGTAAGCAAGATAGAAAAAAAAATAAAAAATCTTCATTATGTCCTCTTAGAGTTGGAGAATTGTATCTCTTGGATTGGGAACGTCAAAATTACTTTTTCACAGAAGTTCTACAGCAGGGCTTTTTTTATCTCTACTTTTTCAGTAAGTAAATTAGTTCTAAAGAGGCACATCACAATATTTATTTGTATAACATATATTTAAAAGTGACCGTTTACCTGGATAATGTATTCAGAAGGTGGGATAGGAAACTGGTTTCCATTTATGGTGAAGGTGATAGGTGGCAGGTTCTGCACATTGTTGCAATTGACCAGGAACTGAAGAGAAAACAGATGGGTTCAGGGTCAATCCTGTTATTTTAAAATGTCAAAAAGCTATAAATATTTTTTTCCAAAAGGTTATGAACATATTTTGCAAGTATAAAATTTGTTAACACTTGGCTCCAATGGGGATGTCCCTCCCAGTAATACAAGCTGGGTCCAGGTTGCTGATGCCTTCACTAGTTCTCATGTGGTAACAGAGCTTAATTCCTGTAATTACTTTCTCCTTCTGATACAATCCATAAGGATCTCCTCTCCCCTGTGCAGACATGAGGACATTATGCTGATAACTGTGTTAGATCTTTTCTCTCTCTCTGGTTCTGCCTGTGTGATCTCTCCCCTACCTCTGCAGATTTTGTCATAAGTTCTACTTTTCTACTACACAACCTCTATGGTCTCTCCTCTGTATCAGATAATTTGCTCTGCCCTGTATGGCTTCTGATATAAAGAAAAAGAATAGCAGAGAGAGCAGATGATGTCTTATGCTGACAGCAGCCATGTGCTCTATGCTGATGGTTCTAAGTCATAAGCAGCAGCACTGCTAGCTATGTGCAGGAGTTCTGCAGACTCTGCAACAGCTGAATTTTTTATGAAAACTATTTAGAAACTGCCTAAAGGGGTTGTCTAACATTTTGATATTGATGACCTATCCGTCTTAGGATAGGTCATCAGTAGCTGATCGGTGGTTCTCCAACTCCCAGGACCCCACTGATCAGCTGTTTGAAGAGGCCCCGGCACTCCAGTGAGAGCTGCGGCCTTCTCACAGCTTACCAAGCGCGGCACTGTCTATTGTATAGCAGCAGTGCTTGGTGCTGCAGCTCAGGCCCATTTACTTCTATGGGACTGAGCTGTGCCTAGACCGTGTGACATGATGTGACACTCAGTGGAGTGCCGTGGCCTCTTCAAACAGCTGACTGTCAGACCAACTGATCAGATATTGATCACTCCTGTGCCAATATCTCCCTGTGTAACCACGCCTGTGCTGGCATTCTCCGGAGGTGGCAAATAGTAGCCTGGTATTATGGTAGGTATGTCTTTGTGATTATGCATCAGATTTGATCTGTTTGTTTCATTGGTTGATACTGGGTATATCTAGGGGCATCTGGTTCAATACTTTTAACTCCTGTAAGGAAGCTGACACAAAACACGTGTCAGGGTGTTTTGGAGGTGCCATTTTGGGTCTGTATTTCACTAACGGGCAAGGCCCTCTCTCCTTCTGTACCAGTTTGTAACTTGTCTTGTTTATGATTAGTGCAATTGTCTGTGTTATGTATGTGCACCCCTTATTATATGTACAGCGCTATGGAATGAATGGCTCTTTAACAATAAATAATATGAATAATAATTCCTGTGGTGTGTGTCAGTGCCAATTTATATATGTGTTTTATTATGTCAATTTTAAATTCTAATAGAGACTATATCTTTGAATATCTTGTATATTTGTGGTCACAGTGTGCTTTAGGTATCTCATATAGGAGGTAATGTCCTGCCTTTGTACCTACAAGTCATCTCCAGATGCATCTTTAAAAATAAACAGAATAATTTGTCACATAATCTACCCAGTTTTTCATATGAACATAGACTGATTGGGATGCTGTGTGCTGCATATCTACAGTATATGTAGTGCAGTTAGTCTATGATGCCATTTGTGCAGGGTATGGGGTCTAGGGGTCCACCTTGCTGAGGGGCCCACTGGTGGATTCACCTGTTCCCCTGTGGGCCAGTCTATGCCTGTTAATGACCTATCCTGAGAAAAGGCCATCAATATCAAAATCTCAGACACTTTAAATTTTGCATTTATCAAGCAAATGAGCAATACAAAAACCACTGCAAAGGTGTCTATAGCTTTTAAGAAAACTGTGATCTCAAAAACATTTACATAAAAATATTAATTTAAAGGGTACTTTGCTTGTTTAGTTATGACATGCTAGAATACAGACATGATCTATGTGAAAGTTCAGGACTTTTTTGTGCTACTTCTATGTCCAATGTCTTAAATAATGAAAGGCATTTTCTCCCAAATGTGAGGAATTGGCTTCACTACCTTCTTTAAAATAAATTCTGTTCTGCTTTTGTAATATAAGCTGTTGTCTCCAGAGTTAGTTTATTTTTATAATTGTGTCACAGCTCTAAAAAAATCCATTATCCTGCTGAAACCCATACCAAGACTTCCAGGGCGCGGTTTGTACTATGGATGCATTGTAGGAAATGACATTGCAGGTCTTCCGTTATGGGGATAATTGAGGAAGACTGCTGGCAAATTTGGCACAATAGGCAGCAAGGGACATTCACACCTTATTAGGTGCTCATTTATATGCTCATACGGTTGTTATTCATACAGAGACCATATGGCTCATTGACATATGAAACATTTCTATCACAATCTCTGTGAGAGCAATTGGGCTTACAACATCTGCCTAGAGTAAGAAAGCTATAAGAGATAGCAGCTATTCCACCTTCAGAACTAAAACTTTCCTGCATGTTTTTCTATGAAATTAACTGAGAAAAGGTAAAAGAAAAATGTAAGCTTGAATAAAGCCAATAAGGACAGTTCATGTTTCCTATTTGTTTAGCATTATTTGCGCTGAAAAGCAGCACGTTATAGGTGGCAAAAATCTTTTCTCAAAAATGCAAATTGTAGAAATAATACTAGGTTCATTCATTTGGTAATAAAGACATATGCTAAACCCGCTCACCTCTCCATTTCCTCCCTGTTGGGCTCCAAGATATTGGAGCAGACTGCCCATGTATTGTTGGGGAACTGTCAGTGGAGAAGTTCCAGTGTCCACAATAGCCTGACAGCCTTGACTACACCATCCTGTTGCTTGTCCATTGATTGAGAACCTGTAAAGTACAAGGGTGAAGAACAACAGTGTAAAATCTCTAATACACAAATCTATGTATGTTATTTCCTATTATTTGTGGTTATCTGGCAATAGACATAACAATTGTCATTAATGATACAAACTTTCAACTAAAAAATATATTCAGTTTTAACCAATAATGATCTGCTCTTTCAGTCAGAAGATGGACTTCATGCTTCAACACTTTTTATGGTTGCTGGTAGTAAATGTTAATTATTGTGCCTATTATTGTCTAAGAAAAATGCTGCAATGCAAATGCGCAACATGAACTATTTCCCAGGGAAAAAACTGTATGTATCATGGGACTCTCTATTTATTCCAACTTCCAGATACATGTTCTGACTTAAGAATGCCATTAGTCTGTGCAGAGCAAAGAGAACTGACTTGGCTGCGTGACAGGCCTGTTTGGGATTTCTCTTGGAAAGAGCTAATTTGCGAAGCATTGCATGGCAAGACTCCTTACACCTACTATATGTTCTCCCCTGGATCCCCAACAAAAGCCTATCACCCAGCTAAGTTAGTTCTCCCTGCCTTGAATGGGCGAGGGAAGTAATTCTTCTGAAACTGTAGTCTACAGATGAGTTACTACCTTGGCTTGCATTATAGCCTGTAAAAGAATGGTTGGTACTCTGGTATTGTTTAGGGAGGTGCTCAGTGGTAGGGATACATCTGTATCTATGTATATGCCTATAGCTTTGTTCTGTCACAGCTAAACAGCAATGTGTGGCCATGACCAAGGTTAGGGATAGACTGAAGCACTACTGTTGGTCTCCATGTGTGTTTCCTGGAAACACTGATGAAATAAGTTGAATTAATACATGAGAATTTAAGTGCCATGGTTATTTTCTCTATGTAGAATCCAAAGTTATGTCTCAAGGCCTGGTTAAAAGGTTTAACATTGACTTTAATTTGACCCTAATTTGAATACCTTCTAAAGATGTTTTGTTACTGAACTACATGCTACTGAAAAATTCATTATTTACAAGGGGATTGTTTCTCTAGCCTGTGCATAGATTTCGGCAAGACCCATTCAGATGAATAAGACAGCCTCAGAAATGTCAAATCTGGGATTTGACTGTAGCACAGATAACTAGTAAATACATTGTACCTCATTAACCCCCCTATTCTACAGTGTTACCTGTTTTAAAGGGCACCAGTCACCACATACAGGGGGCATTTATTAAGACTGGTGGTTTACACAATGCCTCTTAATAATTGTGGTGCATCTATACAGGTCTGGGTGCCAGAACTGAGATCTACAGCAGTAAGGAAATTCTGGAATAGGTTACAATAAGTGTTCTGGTCCGGCTGTACCTAGCTCCACACTGCCTACTTTTGTAAAAGTGGTGGGCAGGGCTAAAAGGCCCCCTAAAGTAGCAAAACATTTTACCCATTGGGTGTTTGCCCAAAACTTGCAGTACCCATGAGGTAGTACTCAGACGAACATTCATTTGACGTTTGCTCCAAGCCTGGATGTTTAGTCCAATAGGGAGAGAGAGATAAGCCTTATCTACTGGCGGAACAAAGGATAGGAAAGGTTGACCTCCTGGTTTTACTGATTGGCCGATGTTAGGGGACTGTCAGGCCACCCCTATGTACGTTTGGTTGATTATCTAATGTGTATACGTAGAAAATCTTTCCCTTCAAATGATGGGGGTGCTGAAAAGATATCTTTGCTAATATGGTAGCGAGCATGTATCCTACTTGCAAATTCTGAATTGTGAGTCTGCACAGCAAGAAGTACCTTAGACCTTAAGGTCTGGCTACATGGCAACATGTGTCTCACTATAGCAAGTCACACAAGTCAGGTATAACTACATGGAAATATTTGTTGAGTGACTTCTTGTCGCAGAAAAGTCGCTTGACATTTTTTGTAATGATGTTCATTTGGTGTCGCAATATGACATGCTATCACAAAAAAATCATGTTGCATTTGAACACCATTGACTATCATTACACAAAATGTCACACCATGTAGACACACCCTTACATACACTGTGGAATATATATTGTGCTCCTTCCCTCAGATCAAGGGTAAATGCACATGGACAATCCGCACTGACATCCACTGGTGTCTGCAGGGAAATTCATGCAGTCAATCTGCATCATTTGACGCAGATTTTACTCTCCCCATAGAAGTGAATGGAAAATGTCTGGTCATGAAAAATAAAATAAATTGACATGCTGCGGATTTTAAAATACGCACTGAAAAAATCTGCATCGTGTGCATGAGAATTTTAAATTCTCATAGAATACAATGTACATGACCTACAGTACGGATTTTCCACACGCAAATCCGCATGCAATCCTGATTGTGTGCATTTACCCCAAAGGAGGCAGAAGATTCACCCATATGTTTTTTTTTTATAGTGGCACATGCTACAGATATAGCCCACTCCAGCTCCCCTTGTTTTTAAAAGGCACTGTTCATTCTGCCCAACTTTTTTGCATGGACTCTATATTTGCATCCCAGAAAGTGACAGTTCACTCATGGAGGTGTATATGTGGTCTCTAGCCATACCATTAGTCATGGCGACAAAGATAGACATTTACACCCTTACACTTGCACCATCCAGTCATCATTCTGGTCTTTGCCACCACACAATGATCGCATGGCTGTCATCCTGTCTTCAGCAAGAAATAGGAATAACTTACTCATCAATTCCAATTTGCCAGTAAACCTCTTGAGTGACGGGAGCCCAAAGAATCTGTCCAGAATACAAACTATTATCAACCCCACCAAAGATCACCTCTCCGGATTGACTAGAAAAAAGATTAAAATGTTATGTTTTCATTGTTTCTTGTGTATTGTTAAGCGCATTTATAATTTTGCTATCTTTGCTGCATGTGTTTAAATACCTGCCCATGTAGACACTAAAGATGGGATAGTTCAGCAGGTTCTGCTGCAGCATTCCTTGCATAGCTGTAGTGGCGCCCCCTGCAGACATGGCAGGGTATGCCATTCCAAAGATGCCATCAAACTGTGAGTAGTAGAAACTGCTGCCACTCTCTGAATAGGTCAGTCCAAATTCCTGGTTAGTGATGGTTAGTCCTTGAACCTATGTGAAGGATACATTTACAATCTAAAGTTACTGGATTCTTACAGTATATGCCCCATTTACAGTAACACAAAATAAAGTAGCCATGCCATGGTAGCCATTAGTTTTACTCACACTAACTGTGTCATAGCCAAAGACACCACTGACACTGCCACTGCCGTAAGACATGGTGAATTGCTGTCCGTTGGTTGTGTAGGTAGAGGACTGGCTGGGGTTAAATAAATGGTGGTTGCCTATATTAAGAAATAATAATAAATATTGCTAGGATAAGATATGGATGTTAGGTTATAGTGCTGTGCAATGGGTTTGTTGCATGCCTTTTTCTAACTCAACTGAATGGAACTTGCAGAAATAATTGGGTTCAGGTCTATGGAATAGATTTTCAATCACAGAAAATTCTGCCATTAATTTGCCGTATGTAAGTGTTCCCTCTAATAAAACCTTCCACCCATTCAGCTGTCCGTACATAATGTCTGACAGCAGGATCCACATGCGGATCACTGGTAATTGCCGGGCAGCAGTTGTATCCTGTACGGGCAGATCCTATAACTTTATCAATAAAAGGTATAAAATGATAATTCGATCTTTGTCATGTATATATGTATGGAAATAAATAAATACATTTTTTATTTAAAAGTGCCATTGGGGCGGTTTTAAAGAATTTAGAAAACCCCGCTAAAGGGAATGTCTCCCTGAATTTGGACTATTAGCTACAGTAATACATGAATAGTCCTGCAGATCACTATTTTTTATTATCCCCCTCCCCTCGCTGTCAGTGCTCAGAGCTGTGCTGAAATACATTGTTAGGACTGACTGTGTATTTATGTGCAGCTTTGAGTGCTGACAGCGGGGGACCGAGGGCAATAGAAAAATAAAAAAATGTGATCTGGACTCCTGATCTGCAGTACTACTTATGTGTTATTAGTCCAATAATAGATAACAGTCCAATATTGGGGTGACAGATTCCCTTTGATAAGCTTTCCGTCTGTGAAGTGGAGCCCAAAGCTCTAAGGTGATTTATGTAGTAGATCATCATGGGTATTATAACTATAAATCAGTTCATATTCTAGTCTAATATTCCTTATTTTTATGGCAAGTTTATGAAAAATGTATCCAGAACATCCCTTATCAAGTCCAAACTATGGGAGAAAATTTACTAGTCCCTCATGCCAGTTTTCTGGCATAAAAAAAAGATGCAGGCACCATGTTTGTGACTTTTTAAATGCCAAATTTTGTCACAAGTGCCACTTTACTGAAAAAGGTCATGGTGGGAATGGAGATAGGGCCAGTGGCCCTGGCATATATTTCTTTTTTTAGAGATTTGTGGCAAAAAAATAATTAAATCTATGCCAACTAGTAGCTGGTGTAGGTTTTAGTTTAGGCACACGGACTGTGGACTGCATGTTCCTCATCATACATTAGGTGCAGCCTCCGGTAGCGCACATGGTTGTCATAAACCTGGCTAAAACTTTGGTCTATGATAAATTGGACCCTATAGCTATAGATTTTATTCTGTATGCAAAGATACAATCTGGCAGAACTCTACAACATAAACTGGCATGCTGTGGATGTAAAATTGATTCACAGGGTTTTTCCACCTGCTGCTAGATTGACAGGGCCGGACATTCATACTGGCCCGGACAATTTCCTGCCTGCACTGATGCAGATCAAGGGCCCATGCTCTACTACATCATCAGAGCAGCATCTGCACAGCCCACAGATGAAGAAGCCCTGCTGATGGGGCGAGTCCGTTCTTTGGAACTGATTCACTCATCTCTCTTCTTTGCTGTACCCTTATAGGAAAACAGGATTGTCGAGAGATTAAACATCATAAAAATCTCACTTTGTCATGCAGACTAATATTCAGCTGGTCTCTCACACCTCATGTACATTCCCAGCCAAAAATGTAAAGAATGCCTGCATTGAAAGTGGAAGGGGAATGTCTAATTCAAAGTTCACTTTTATTATTAACCAATAAACAAATTATATAACAAACACCAACATAAATCAAGACAATAATAGGGAGGTCACCCTACGCGATGCACCCCTTTGCTGGTAGATATGTCACCATATGACAGTTACTGCATGTATCAATTAGACACAGTGTGTCTAGTCTTACCGGTTTCTGTTGATAATTGTATACTCGATCCGGTATCAGATAGGGGACCAAATGGTTCTGGAGGGGTCCTGATGTCCGTTCAATTGTGGTATAGTTTTTACAAGGAGAGTTCTGTCCCTAGTATCACCCTAAAATAAGGGGGGGGGGCACTATAATTCTCTTCCTATCTATACAGAGCACCCGCCCCGAAAAGGGCAACCACATCCGGATACCTGCCCCTATAGACGGCCAATTCCCTAAGGCCTCATGCACATGACCTTTGTTTTTGTCCGCATCCGAGCCGCAGTTTTTGCAGCTCGGAGGCGGACCCATTCACTTCAATGGGGCCACAAAAGATGCGGACAGCACTCTCTGTGCTGTCCGCATCCGTTGCTCTGTTCCGTAGCCCCGCAAAAATTATATAACATGGGGTTTATGCAATGCAGTTTTTGTTGTGTCTCTTACCAAAACAAAAGACACATTGAGGAGATTTATCAAAACTGGTGTAAATGGAAACTGGCTTTATTTCCAATATCAACCAATCAGAGTCCACCTTTAATTTTTCAGAACTCCTCTGGAAAATGAAATGTGAAATCTAATTGGTTTCTATGAGCAACTAAGCCAGTTTTCCTTTACACCAGTTTTGATAATCTTCCCCCCAATCAGTTGTTTTTTCTGGAGGAGGCTTCAGCCAGCTGTGGTATTACATGTTGAACATTCAAATGAATAGTCAGTCATGTAAAACATGGACACGCTGGGTTCCCTCCTATGACCCTCTGTGATGTCCATATGCCCTAGTAGGGCATGCATACATGGCATGAAAATCAAACTTCTGTAATTCTAGATTAGGATACAGTGATGCTTACTGCAAGCAGAGCTTTGACAGTTTACTGATGGAACCCAAAGGTTGGAAGATCCGGTGTCAAAAAGAACCAAGAAGTTTTGGGGTGGTGTTCCTATGCTGATTTGTCCATAATAATATGTCTGAAAACAAACAAGAAATATGTCAGTGTCTACATATATTTCTGTAAGGTTGGTGTCACACATGGGTGTTTTGGGGGCGTTTTTGAGGGTTTGTGATTGTGTTGCATTTTTGCTGCATTCGGCAAACATGTGAACTTTGGGTGTTGCATGGAAGTCTCTGAGGAAATATTAAATTTGGACAACCATTCATTTTAATAATTGTATCTTTTCAGCCTTTCTGGTGCATTGTTTAAGTCAATAGTGTTTTTGAAACTGCGGCCTGCTCTGGGTCTAGATATTTCCCCTCATTGGTGTTTTTATCCAATAGACCTATTGGGGACAGCTAATGTCTGTAAAGCGCTGGGGACTATAGCAGCGCTATATAAGGGCATAAAATAAATTGTTTTCTTGCCCAGCTTAAAAAATGCAAGTGCCAGTGTGTCAAGCATTATTAATGGTATTTTGCATGTTTTTTGTTAATTTGTTTGCACTAATGTATTTTCTCAATCTACTCTACAGAGGAAGTGACATTACAGATTACATGGGGGGGTAGACATACTTTCCTATTTAAAAAAAAAACACAAGGCATTCAAAAACTGCTTTAAAATATGCCAGGTACTAAAACACACTATATGGGCAAAATAAACTACAAAAAATTCTGAGCAAGTCATGTTTTTTTTAGGCTTTTTTTTTCCAGTTGAACAAAACTATGTGTTGAAGGCCCCTAAAATGAATCCTTATGTGTACAGTATTTATATGTCTGTTAAAACTCACATCCATGTACATGGGTTCATAGGCCACGGCAAAATCATATTTTTGATTGAAGTGGTATTTAAGTGCAGGATCTCTTTTGTGAGTCTTCATATACTGGTCCAGAATTCCTTTCTCTCGCATGTTGTCCCGGGCAGATTTGTATCTTTGTAGAGGGACTCTATAACATAAGGAAAGCACTTAGCAATTTCTTCAACATATAGTACGGTTTATCCACAGTGTGAAAGTGTCAGTCAGTGTGAAACCAGCACCAGGCTCACAATCACGGATGGAAATCACTGATCAAACACTGATTGTGTGAAAGCAATCCACGTGTCATCTGTGAAGATGTCTGTGTTTGGTCCGTGTGTCAGTTTTTTGCTCTCCATGTGTCTCTATGTATTCCACGGACACTGAAAATTTAATTCCAAAGCATCTGCTATCAGTAGTCAGTGAAAAACTGAACAAACATGGACAAAACATGGATGCCATTTGTGTTGTGCCCGTGTTTTTTCAGACAAGACTATAATGGGTGTGTTTGTTCCACATGATGGACTAAAGTATTTCATTTCTCAGTGATTTTATTGACCCATGTCAGTAAAAAAATAAATTATCAGATATGTGAACAGACACATTAAAATCAATGTAAGTGTGAACTAGGCCTGAAAAGCGGAAATGTGAACAAGGTGGCTGACACTCCACAATTTGAGGTGGCCTATTGCTGCATGATCTTGCAGGCTTCACTTGCAAACTTGTCCAGCCCCTGGATATGTGAACCGTGCCTTAGGTGGGGTTTTGGTGCACTTAAGTTGCAGTGCTAAACTACACAGGTGCAATCAGCTCACCACCACAATGTCAGCCTCCGTGCATGGATCCTTGAGAAGCATATCCAGGTAAACTTGAAGGAAAAGAGTAGATCCGGCACTTGAAGATTTGAAATGTAAAAATCTTCTTTATTGAAAAATATAAAAAAACAGTCCAGTGAAACCCCATGGACAATCGGTCTACGCGTTTCAGACTATACCCAGTCCTTATTGATGACATAAAAAATGTATTTGTCATGATTTTTTTATTTTATTTATGTCATGAATAAGGACTGGGTGTAGTCCGAAACGCATAGACCGATTATCCATGGGAATTCACTCATCTGTGCTATGTTATGGGCTTTTTAATGTTTTTCAATAAAGAAAATTATTACATTACCAGTCTTCAAGTGCCGGATCTACTCTTTTCCTTCAACTTCAGGGGCAGTGCTTCTGGGTAAGGCTACTTTCACACTTGCGGCAGTGTGATCCGGCGGGCAGTTCCGTCGTCGGAACTGGCCGCCGGATCCGCCGATCTGCTGCTGCCTGAAAGCATTTGTGAGACGGATCCGGATGCGGATCCGTCTGACAAATGCATTGCAAGGACGGATCCGTCTCTCCGCTTGTCATGCGGACCGACGGATCCGTCTTGTACATTTTTCTCATTTTTACCGATCTGCGCATGCGCATGCCGGAACGACGGATCCGGCATTCCGGTATTCTGAATGCCGGATCCGGCGCTAATACATTCCTATGGGGAAAAATGCCGGATCCGGCGTTCAGGCATGTCTTCAGTTTTTTTGGCCGGAGAGAAAACCGTAGCATGCTGCGGTTTTCTCTTTTGCCTGATCAGTCAAAACGACTGAACTGAAGACATCCTGATGCAAACTGAACGGATTACTCTCCATTCAGAATGCATGGGGATAAAACTGATCAGTTCTTTTCCGGTATAGAGCCCCTGTGACGGAACTCTATGCTGGAAAAGAAAAACGCTAGTGTGAAAGTACCCTAAACTTTACAGCTTTGGGTATTTTTGATACATAAATGCTAAAAAGAAAACTGTGGGATAGGATAGGGGCTAATGGGGTCATTTATCAAACTGTGTAAAGTAGAACTGGCTTAGTTGCCCACAGCAACTAACCTTCAGAGGATCTAAAAAACGGAGGAAAACGCTTCCGTTTTGTCCCCATCGTCTATAGGGACAAAACTGAACAAACCATTATGGAGTGCACCAGAATGCATTCTCTTCCGTTCTATTGCATTTCCATGACGGAATGGGAAACTGAACATGCCGGATCCGGCATCAAAAACAATGTAACTCAATGGTGTTGGATCCGTTTTTTTTAATGCCAGACCGGAATGTTAATTTTTGATATAATACTACCGGATTGGTTCTGAATGGATGCAGCTGGTTGTATTATTCAAACAGATGTGTTTTCCTGAGGTTTTGAGATCCTCTGGCCAATCTCAAAACCTGAAAGGAAAACTCAGATGTGAAAGTAGCCATTAATTAAGTGCTAAAAATGTCATGACAACCTTATTCTGCAAGTCTGTACGATTACTTTAATATCAAATTAATATAGTTTTTATTTTTAAAAATTAAAATCTTTGAAAAAATAAAAAAAAAATATTTGCATTCCCTTATTCTGACACTGATAATTTTTTTCCATCTACAGAGCTGTGTGAGGGTCTGTTTTTTTTTGCAGGACTACCTGTAGTTTTTATTTGCACCATCTGCGGTACATATGACTTTTTGATATAACTTTTTCCTGTTATGACATTCACCGTGCCCAAAAAATCTTTTAATAGTTCAGACACTTTTGGACACGGCAATACCTGTTATGTTTATTTTTTGTTTTTTTTATTTGTAAAATAAGGCACATGGCGCCTCCTGGAGAGAGTACAGGCCAGTTAATGGTGGAGCAGGGAACTAACGGCTTCCTGCTTCATCATTGCATTCAGCTATATCTGCATCCTGAGACGCATACGGTAATCGAGACATGTCACAGCCATCCCAGGACCACAGGACAGCCGCTGAAACCCAGGACTGCCTCACCAGATCAAGACAGACCAGACATCTGAGAAGGTGTAGAACTCACAAGGCTGTGCATTGGACTCAGACAGGAAGGTATCGTGCTCGTTTATGACAGAAAGACATTGCTGCTGTTGAAAAGACTATTGCCAATTCCCACACTCTGAGACAGACTGGCCATCCACCATCCATATCTAAAATTTCTGCACCCCTCAGTCTGGGAATAGCAGACTTAACAAGAACCTAATTTCATGCCTGTGGTTGTACTTTGAGACCATACAGTGTCTTTAGAGCAGGAGTACTATAACCACCATCATTGTTGCTGTCCATATGCTGCTATTGAGCGAATTTTGCACTGTGACATACTGTGGAACAGTGATTTTTGCTATTTGTAGTACAATCCTTATCATCAACTTAGTAAAGAGAAACTTTATTGCTAACAACAGGTCTGTTCATTGTCTCCATCATTCACTGGTCCCGCCTTGCACCCAGCTAATCATCCATCATCAAGGGCGCCCCAATCAACACCAGACAGGAGCCCCAATAACAGGGTGTTCCCAGAGGAAAGAAAAAGTGCACATTCCAGTCCCTGTACAGCCCTATGGAGGGCCAGAGTGGAGATCGCCACCGTGATCTGTAAGTACCACTGCCACTTTCAGAGCCACTATCACTCCCATTCTCCACACACTCCCCAGCAGTCTGTTGCATGCCTAATATATACCACTATGCAGGAAAATGCACTCCCACCCGTGTAGGAAAAATTAGCCACAAAAAAAGTGATCATGCAGCACAAAAAGTTCTTTCAGATAAAAATATGTTGTTTATTCAATATATCATTAAAAGACATATACTGAAAATACATTAAAAAAAATATATCCACACAATACACAGAAGAAAACGAGAGGGGCACCTAGTGGCAACACATTATAAAGGCGACCTGCATAGGGGTGAGGCCACACTGTGAGTTTTTGTAGCAAGACAGATTTTAACTAATAAACTACAGCTGCAGAAAACCTGAATAGGGCTCAACAGCAGACATAAAGCTCTAACATTGCCCATCTGTAAAGGCAGTCCATTACCTGCCACCAAGAATACATAACAGGGTAAAATGAGTAACTAGATGCAGCCCACCAGGTGACCCACAGCACCCAATGTGTCTTACGAGAAGCTTTGTCTGAAAGAAAAATTAGAAGAGGTCGCATCGCTATGACAGGGCTGCATCCCCTCCCAGAAGACAGCATCCCAGCTATTGGAACATGAAAGCATATCTAAGCCAAAATGTTTCACTCTTTAAGATGGTAACATCACTTTAGGAGAACCTGTTACCTCCCCTGACATTTCTGTTTCAGCAACTACTTGCATTCTCCATGTGATAACAATTCTGGAGAATCATTTCTTATGGCTGTATGTGGTGTCGTTCCTCTATTTTTCCTCCTAACAGTTTATGAATGAATTGCCAACAGTCTTCGATAGGTTCAGCAGGGTGTCAAGACTGATTGGATAGTGTCAGACTGTGCAGGCACTCCTCTCCTCAAGACTGGCCACTATGTCTAATAATTGGGACCACTTGGTTTATACAGATCACTTTACTGCAGTTAACTTATTCTATTCCTGTAATATCACCTCTGTGTATAGATAACACAGTATCCACCATTCACAACAAGTGATTGTCAAATCTTATTTATTCCGTCCTTGCCAGAAGGTAGTGTCCTCTTCTCCCCAGGACCTACCTTCTCAAAGTTGCTGCAGGGCTCCCCATATTCAATCTTCTTGCTGCTGTGTGAACAGGTAATATTTGAATGTATCCATACGGGGGGCCCCCAAAATACGGTGGGCTCTAGGCACCCTAGTCGACACTGGTCACAGAGCATGCCTAGAAAACTCTCACATAGAAGTCAATAGGGTGCCTTCCTGACCATTATGTTTGTGACCCATGGGGCTGCCGTAAAGCAATTTTCTTCATGCTTTCTAAATGCTGTTATGAACAGCTCAGGAAATAGAATAAAAATATAAAATCAGAAAATGAAAACAGATTTAAAAAAGGAGATCTGTTTCTATCTGGTTTTAACTAGTAGATAACATTTATGGTGGCACATTTTCGGAAACGGTATTTAAGGGAACCTGTCAGCAGTTTTATGCTGCTAGGTTCTAACAGCTCCAGCACATGCTGAGGAGTCCTCATATTCATGAGCTCACCGCTCTCCCCGCCCACATGCCTCTGATTGACAGGTTTTTTCCCCCATCTGAATCAGCAGCAGGTGGGCGGAGAAAGCCAGGGGGCTCATGAATATGGGAACTCGTTCTGCATGTGCTGGAGCGGTTCAATACGATATTCTGGGAAAACAGCTAGGCCAATTAAAGTAAGTGACCCAGCATTGTGCTAAGGAGATCTGTCACTAGTTTATATTGCCCTTAGTTATGACAGATTCCCTTTAAGAAACGTAAACTAGGATTATATGGATATAGTTGGATATGACTGAAGGCTTCCTGTAGGTGACAATGGCATTCCTGGAGAATATTAAAGCTGTTATCCAATTTTTTTTAATTTCATGTTTCCCCCTTGATTAAAGTAACTTTTTAATTGGTACTTATTAATTGTCACTTACTGGGCCAGCGCTGCGCCCCCAGTCCTTATATGTTCCTATCACGTTCTGCACATTGTGCATGTGATCCTAGCCTGGACACAACCCACACCGCATGCGTGAGGATGAATCTCTTGCTAACGCTGTGGTGAGAGATTCATATTCACGCATTCGCTGACCCTATAGCAACACCCCTGGGGACTCCTTATAATTAGCAGTAGAACCAAAAAGTATTTTGAAAATGTGCAAAACTTTTATTTTCATTTTGAATTTTATCATTTTGATGAGCATTAAAGGAAATGTATCACCTTAATAAAATTGAGATACTGAGACAAATATTATTTCTAATCTGTTCTCACTATCTTAATTTTTTTATTATTATTTTCTCTGTTACCAGCAGTTTAGAGATCATAGGAGATTGGAGTCCATAGATGACTTTCTATGGAAGAGTGTTTTAGGCATGCTCTGTAATGTGTGCAGAAGCCATTGTGTAGAGAGGGGGAGGAGGATGCAAGCTGGCCTTGCCTATAGTCAATGTTGGATCCTGTGTCATCTGCCCCCAGTTTTATAATAGAGGTTTTGTCTTTTATTGTAACCCTGAGTGTGATGATAGTGAGATGAATACACACAAATGGTTTCTAAAGAAATAGAAATGTTAGCATGTGGTAAAACTCAGTGGGTGGTGTGAAAACTGCAAGATTTCAAGTTTTTAGATAATGAAACATTGGTTCACATAAAAACATGGCTTTAACAATAACTCATATTTTGACAATACTTTCCATTTAAAGTTCATTTACACATCGCTAGAGTAAAATCTAACATATTTTAAATATGTAACATGGCTGGCACTCACCTTACCAGCCCCTCTGCCACCTGGAGGCAGATAAAAGCGAACACCACCCACTTCATGTTTGATGTCTCTCCACTCTTATGAAGATATGAGTAGTTTCATTTGAAATGACTCCTTTATATTATTTTGACAGCCATATGGTTTTCTAATTCAACCAATCAAATTCCTCTTATGGCTGGTGTAAAAATTCCACTCCAGGGTCCAGCTGATAAGAGTGATTTAGTTGATAACGTTTGTGGAACAGTTGTTGGCAGCTAATAATTGTTTGCAAATTCACCTTGAAGTATTTAAAGTGCAACCTTACCTTGAAACATTAAAGTACAATGTAACTATATCATATCAATATTCAAATCTTCAATCACTGAAAAATGTTTGAATAGTGATAGCAATAAGTCATCATGATGTATTAGTAATGCAGAGTATTTACCTTTGATTACAGTATGTCTCCTTCCCTCTCTGGCAGCTGACAATATATCATATTTTTCACTTTATAAGAAGCCCTTCCCCCTCCCCCCAAAAGTGGGGAAAAATGGCTGTGCATCTTATAAAGCGAATACTAGTGAGCGCTTCCATATCTATTAGGTACCGGGAGCGAAGCGCAAGCGCCGCAAGCGCCGCAAGCGCCGCAAGCGCTTGTAATACTCACCCTTCTGGTCTTCATTCCTGGGGCCGGTGCTTCATTGTCCTGACCATCTACAGCGTCAGGATGTAGTGCGTGCAATATGATCTGACGCTGCACGCAGTCAGGTGACAGAGCAGCGCAGGCCGGGACGACGGGGAGCGCAACTTCTGCAGGAGGTGGAGAGGAGCCTCGGCGCAGGATAGGTAAGAGGAGTTTTTTTATTTTAATCTCATTTGGAGTCCCATGGGGGTCTGACAAGGTGGGCTGATCTAAGGTCTGAAGAGGGTCTGACAAGGTGAGCTAATCTGAGGTCTGAAGAGGTTCTGACAAGGTAGGATGATCTGAGGTCTGAAGGGGGTCTGACAAGGTGGGCTAATCTGAGGTCTGATGGGGGTCTGACAAGGTGGGCCGATCTGAGGTCTGAAGAAGGTCTGACAAGGTGGGCTGATCTAAGGTCTGATGGGGGTCTGACATTAAGGGCTGATGTGATGTCCTGATAAGGGTGTCAAATGTGATGTCCTGATATGGGGGCCTGATCTGATGTCCTGATATTCATGGGGTTCTGATCTGAGAATTTGATATGAGATCTCATGAAAAATATTTTCTTTCTTATTTTCCTCCTCTAAAACCTGGGGTGCGAGAAAAAACCTCACTGGATGTGACGCTCTGTGCTGTGATTGGACAGCGCTACAGCCAGGGAGAAGGAGACACCAACAGTTTCCTCTCGATTGCTCCGATGCCCAGTATTAGCACACTGAGCGTGAAATTTACGCGAGGGGGTATAACGGGGCGCAAAAACGCTATTTTTAAAAAAACAGGTAGGGTGGCAGCACAAATATTTATCTCACTTACTACAAACCCATGAAAGGTCCTCTTTAACTGTTTCCTTACCAGAGTGTTTATCCCCTTTTCATACCAGGCCATTTTTTCTGTTTTAGCAACGGGCCTACCTTACTGCAAATAACTGATTAATTTCTGAGACAACCTACAAGTATTGATGTTATTTATCACATGACACATTAGACCTTTCTTTTGTTCAATTAGATGATTTAAAAAAATCTTCAAGGAAAAATTATTAAAAAAATGTATTCTTTTCCTTATCAATTTTTTCTGTTACAAAAGATTTCAAAATAAACATTTATAAAACCATGGTTGTACCATGAAAATGAATGCTATTTGTGTAATTTACCTACTGGCTGAACCTCAAGACCGCAAAACTTCTAGGACTAATGCGCAAGTTGGATTTTGGTGGACTATTTTTCTATTGTTGGTTCTATGGCACCGAACTGACAGTACATATGTTGTACAGCGCCAAAACATTAGAAACTCCTTCAAAGTGACTCCCTGAGGTATTCATCTTATGGAAATTTGGACATTTTAAGCTTTTGGCTATTATTTATAAAATATGCATGCATTTGTATATTTCACGCACAAAACTCCCCCGCTGTACTAAATATACACTCCCCTAAAGAATTATTAGGACCACCATACTAATACGGTGTTGGACCCACTTTTGCCTTCAGAACTGCCTTAATTCTACGTGGCATTGATTCAACAAGGTGCTGATAGCATTCTTTAGAAATGTTGGCCCATATTGATAGGATAGCATCTTGAAGTTGATGGAGATTTGAGGGATGCACATCCAGGGCACGAAGCTCCTGTTCCACCACATCCCAAAGATGCTCTATTGGGTTGAGATCTGGTGACTGTGGGTGCCATTTTAGTACAGTGAACTAATTGTCATGTTCAAGAAACCAATTTGAAATTATTCGAGCTTTGTGACATGGTGCATTATCCTTCTGGAAGTAGCCATCAGAGGATGGGTACATGGTGGTCATGAAGGGATGGACATGGTCAGAAACAATGCTCAGGTAGCCTGGCATTTAAACGATGGCCAATTGGCACTAAGGGGCCTAAAGTGTGCCCAGAAAACATCCCCCACACCATTATACCACCACCACCAGCCTGCACAGTGGTAACACGGCATGATGGATACATGTTCTCATTCTGTTTACGCCAAATTCGGACAATACCAATTGAATGTCTCAACAGAAATCGATACTCATCAGACCAGGCAACATTTTTCCAGTCTTCAACAGTCCAATTTTGGTGAGCTCGTGCAAATTGTAGCCTCTTTTTCCTATTTGTAGTGGAGATGAGTGGTACCCAGTGGGGTCTTCTGCTCTTGTAGCCCATCCGCCTCAAGGTTGTGCGTGTTGTGGCTTCACAAATGCTTTGCTGCATACCTCGGTTGTAACGAGTGGTTATTTCAGTCAACGATGCTCTTCTATCAGCTTGAATCAGTCGGCCCATTCTCCTCTGACCTCAAGCATCAACAAGGCATTTTCACCCACAGGACTGCCGCTACTGGACGTTTTTCCCTTTTCACACCATTCTTTGTAAACCCTAGAAATGGTTGTGCGTGAAAACCCCAGTAACTGAGCAGATTGTGAAATACTCAGACCGGCCCGTCTGGCACCAACAACCATACCACACTAAAAATTGCTTAAATCACCTTTCTTTCCCATTCTGACATTCAGTTTGGAGTTCAGGAGATTGTCTTGACCAGGACCACAACCCTACATGCATTGAAGCAACTGCCATGTGATTGGTTGACTAGATAATCGCATTAATGAGAAATAGAACAGGTGTTCCTAATAATTCTTTAGGTGAGTATAGATAAAACTAATACCTATTTTTTTTTTTTATGTATAAAAGCAAACACCAAAAAAATGTTTGTATGGTTGTATATTTTACACATAGAAAGTCCGCTATACTATTGCTAAAACTAATGAATATATTTGTAATTCTATTTTTATTAGTATTAACTAAAAAGTATAACTTTTTTATTTTGTTTATTTCACTTTTAATTTTTCTTCTTATTTTTTATTATTTTTTGCTTTTCATTTTTTTCAATAAAAAAATAAAGAATTAACCCTTCCTGCCATAGTTAGGGCAGGGAAGGGTTAATTCACTGACTACAGGCTCACAAGTAATTTTACAGCTAGAAGGGGGCACTCTCACATCAAGAAGAGTGATCCCCTGTCAGCCTTTTGACTTCACACAGTGTTATCACGCAGGGATACCACTTTTCACAGTGCTATCTCAGAGGTCTGGAGGGCCAAGCGGTGCAGGCAGATCTCAACATAACCCAACACTTTTATACATCGGGTTAAAGATAAGAGCTTACCACCTCAACAACCATGGTCATGTGACAGTAAGCAAGATGCTAATTGAAATGTATTCCATTCTTGGAAGGGTAAACCCATTTAAAGGAGATATGTTATCAGGAAATGACCAATCGTTTAAGTCAAGTTTTTATGTTAATGGGGTATTCCCATCTTGCTAAATTAGCCTGAGCTGCAGTTACAGCAGAATTCACTTCCTGGTTTTCTGCTGCTAAGGCTGGGTGGGCTTAGGCAGCTAGAGTGAAGGCCGGCCACGTCTCCTTATGATATCACACTAAGAGCTGAGTCCTGCGTGCTCGTTCATGTGAAGAGTATGACTCATCAGTCTGGCAGCCTGCAGTGTCTGTGAGGCCCCTCCCCCTGCTGGGGAATCATCAGAGAGCCATGTGAAGTGAGCTCAGTGTACAGTAACACGTGGCTGTTCTGCAGTTTTACAAACAAAATCTTTGTCTGATCTTTTACAAACCCATTCTGTGCACCAAAAACTATAATTCCATACTATACATTAGCTCAAAAGCTTGACCAACCCCCACCCACCAGCACTGATGCAGATTTGTTTCCATTACAGTTGAACTCCAGTTGTGTATAAACCTTACACTATGTATCTTTATAGATGCATATACAGCTCAGCTACATGTGTCTTCTCCAGTCCCCTAACATCACTTTGGCTGAATGGCTTCCTATACAGCCCTGCTACATCTTTATTCTACTACCCTACTAGCACTGTGTCTGAAAAGCTTTATATACAGCTCTGCTACATTTGTCTGTTTATCTCTTTAACCAGCACTGTGTCAGAACATCCGCATATTCAGATCTGCTACATCTGTTTCTCTTCCACCAGCATCGATGCTGACCCGCCAGATATACAGCTCTGCTACATCTGTCTATTCCCTTCCCCATTAGAATTGTGTCTGAACAGAAGCGTATTCAGCTCTGTTACATCATTTTCTCTCTTCCACCAGCATTGATGCTGACCCACCACATATACAGCTCTACTACATCATTTTCTCTCTTCCACCAGCATTGATGCTGACTCACCACATATAAAGCTCTGCTACAATTGTCTATTCCCTCCATATGCCTCCATCAGCCCCCTATATGCCTCCATCAGTCCCCAAGTGCCTCCATTGGTCCCCCAAGTGCCTCCATCGGCCCCCCAAGTGCCTCCATCGGCCCCCCAAGTACCTCCATCAGCCCACCAAGTGCCTCCATCAGCCCCCCAAGTGCCTCCATCAGCCCCCATTGGAATTGGTGGTGCATGTAAAAATAATACTCACCCCTTTTGAAGTAGTCTCCCGTTCCTTCGATGACTCTCCGACACTGTCCGGACTCGTCTCTTCCATGCACAAACTGTTCAGACAGCTGCGCATGCGCAGAACTATATTCTTTTGTGCTGCGTTTGAGCCGTGCATGCGCGGCTCTCTTTTAGACGCGGCTCAAAAGAAAATGGATCCGCGCATGCGTGGCCGGCCAGCGACGTGCTCGCTCACAGTGGGAGTGAGATGCTGGCCGCACCATCGAAAGAGAAATGACTGCGCAAGCGCGGCCCATGGATGCGGCCGGCGAGCGGTGGCCGTATCCATGGGCAGCGAAGATAAACAATGGATTTTGAAAATTCTATTTAAAAGAGAATAGTATTTTTTTTATTATATATATTTAGAAAAAAGGTTAAATTGGGGGATAAATAATTTAATCAAAGATGATTAATAAGATGGGACTAGCCCTTTAACCCTTTAAGGACTCAGCCCTATTTCACCTTAAGGACTTGGCCAATTTTTGCAAATCTGACCAGTGTCACTTTAAGGCCTCTTTCACACGGGCGTCATATTTTTGGCCCGGATAAGAGGCGGGTGCGTTGCGGGAAAATGCGCGATTTTTCTGCGCGAGTGCAAAACATTGTAATGCGTTTTGCACTTGTGTGAGAAAAATCGCGCATGTTTGGTACCCAAACCTGAACTTCTTCACAGAAGTTCGGGCTTGGAATTGATGTTCTGAAGATTGTATTATTTTCCCTTATAACATGGTTATAAGGGAAAATAATAGCATTCTGAATACAGAATGCATAGTATAATAGTGCTGGAGGGGTTAAAAAAAATAAAAAATTTTAACTCACCTTCTCCTCTTGATCGTGTAGTTCCCGATCTCTTTACTTCTTGAATGATGAGCTGTGGGCTAAATGACCTGTGGTGACGTCAGATCACATGCTCCAATCACATGGTCCAACACCGTGGTGATGGAGCATGTGATCTGACGTCACCACAGGTCCTTTAGCCCACAGCTCATCATTCAAGAAGTAAAGAGACTGGGAACTACGCGATCAAGAGGAGAAGGTGAGTTAACTTTTTTTTAATTTCTTTTTAACCCCTCCAGCACTATTATACTATGCATTCTGTATTCAGAGTGCTATTATTTTCCCTTATAACCATGCTATAAGGGAAAATAATACAGTGAATAGACTGTCACCTAGCAACCATGCGTGAAAATCGCACCGCATCCGCACTTGCTTGCGGATGCTATGCGATTTTCACACACCCCATTCACTTCTATGGGGCCTGCGTCGCGTGAAAATCACACAATATAGAGCATGCTGCGATTTTCACTCAACGCACAAGTGATGCGTGAAAATCACAGCTCATGTGCACAGCCCCATAGAAATGAATGGGTCAGGATTCGGTGCGGGTGCAATACGTTCACCTCACGCATCGCACCCGCACGGAAAATGTGCCCGTGTGAAAGGGGCCTAAGTGTTGATAACTTTAAAACGCTTTGACTTATCCAGGCTATTCTGAGATTGTTTTTTGTCACATATTATACTTCATTACACTGGTAAAATGAAGTTAAAAAAAAAACTTTTTTATTTATAAAAAAATACCAAATTTACCAATTTCTCTACTTCTATAATCCATAGTAATACCTCCAAAAATAGTTATTACTTTACATTCCCCATATGTCTACTTCATGTTTGGATCATTTTGGGAATTACATTTTATTTTTTGGGGATGTTTGAAGGCTTAGAAGTTTAGAAGCAAATCTTGACAATTTTCAAAAATCAAATTTTTAGGGACCAGTTCAGGTCTGAAGTCACTTTGTGAGGCTTACATAATAGAAAACACTAAAAAATTACCCCATTCTAGAAAATACACCCCTCAAGGTATTCAAAACTGATTTTACAAACATCGTTAACCCTTTAGGTGTTCCACAAGAATTAATGGAAAATAGAGATACAATTTCAAAATTTAACTTTTTGGGCAGATTTTTCGTTTTAATAATTTTTTTCCAGTTACAAAGCAAGGTTTGACAGCCAAACAAAACTCATTATTTATGGCCCTGATTCTGTTGTTTACAGAAACACCCCATATGTGGTCGTAAACAGCTGTACCGGCACACGGCAGGGCGCAGAAGGAAAGGAATGCCATACGGTTTTTGGAAGGCAGATTTTGCTGGACTGGTTTATTTACACCATGTCCCATTTGAAGCCCCCCTGATGCACCCCTGAGTAGAAACTCCATAAAAGTGACCCCATCTAAGAAACTACACCCCTCAAGGTATTCAAAACTGGTTTTACAAACTTTGTTAACCCTTTAGGTGTTCCACAAGAATTATTGGCAAATGGAGATAAGATTTGAGAATTTAAATTTTTTGCCACATTTTTTATTTACTCAATTTTTTCCAGTAACAAAGCAAGGGTTAACAGCCAAACAAAACTCTATATTTATGGCCCTGATTCTGTAGTTTGCAGAAACACCCCATATGTGGCTGTAAACTACTGTACGGGCGCACGGTAGGGCGTAGAGGGAAAGGTGCGGTGTGTGGCTTTTAGAAGGCAGATTTTGCTGGACTGGTTTATTTACACCATGTCCCATTTGAAGCCCCCCTGATGCACCCCTCGTGTAGAAACTCCAAAAAGGTGACCCCATTTTAGAAACTACGGGATAGGGTGGCAGTATTGTTGGTACTAGTTTAGGGTACATATGATTTTTGGTTGCTCTATATTACACTTTTTGTGATGCAAGATAACAATAAATAGCTGTTTTGGCACAGTTTTTATGTTTTGCTATTTACAACATTCATCTGACAGGTTAGATCATGTGATATTTTTATAGACCAGGTTGTCAGGGATGCGGTGATACCTAATATGTATACTTTTTTATTTTATTTATGTAAGTTTTACACAATGATTTCTTTTTTGAAGCAAAAAAATCATGTTTTAGTGTTTCCATAGTCTGAGAGACATAATTTTTTCTGTTTTTTGGCGATTACCTTTGGTAGGGTATGATTTTTGAGGGATGAGATGATGGTTTTATTGGCACTATTTTGGTGTGCGTGTGACTTTTTGATCGCTTGCTATTACACTTTTTGTGATGTAAGGTGACAAAAAATGGTTTATTTAGCACAGTTTTAATTTTTTATTTTTTACGGTGTTCACATGAGCGGTTAGGTCATGTGATATTTTTATAGAGCCGGTCGATACAAATGCGGCGATACCAAATATGTATACTTTTTGTTATTTATGTAAGTTTTACACAATAACAGCTTTTATAAAACAAAAAAAATTATGTTTTTTTATTTTTTGGGCGATTGTCTCAGTTATGGGCTCATTTTTTGCAGGCAAACACCTTTTTAATCGCTTGCTGTTGTACTTTTTGTGATGTAAGGTGACAAAAAAATTGTTTATTTAGCACAGTTTTGGCTGTATGAGTAATACAGTGAGTATTACTCATACAGCTTACGGGGCCTGTGAGATCCAGGGGGCTGGATCTCACAGGATCTTCACCGGAAGGCAGCGCGATGCCTTCCTTAGACATCGCTCTGCCTTCCATGCCATCGGGGTCCCCCCCGCAGCCGCATGGGGACCCAATGGCACCGCCCGGTCGCCGCAAACCGCAGGTCTAAATTGACCCGATACAGGGGGTCACAGGACCCCGCCGGCGTTGTGACAGGATGCCCGCTGAATGATTTCAGCAGGCATCCTGTCACAATTAACCCCCGCCGCGCCGCAATGTAAATTTAAACTTAGGACGTACCGGTACGCCCTGAGTCCTTAAGGACTCGTGAAACAGGGCGTACCGATACGCCCTAAGTCCTTAAGGGGTTAACCATATTTTAGAATATATATTTATTTTATTTGACATATCCCTGTAAAAAATAATCATGCAGTTTTCACAATGGCCACTAGGCATAAAATATGTACAGGCTTCCTGTTCTTTCAAAAAAAAAAAGCAGCTACATGGGCTATACACACAATGGACAGGATGGGATCCAACAGAATTATATGGGAGATTTTTATAGGCATGCTGTATGACCTGTGCAGGAGGGAGTAGACAAGCTGTGATATCACCTATTGTGAATGGTGTGGATCCTGTTGCAAGAAAAAAGTATGTGAACCCTTTGAAATGATATGGGTTTCTGCACAAATTGGTCATAAAATGTGATCTGATCTTCATCTAAGTCACAACAATAGACAATCACAGTCTGCTTAAACTAATAACACACAAAGAATTAAATGCTACCATGTTTTTATTGAACACACCATGTAAACATTCACAGTGCGGGTGGAAAAAGTATTTGAACCCTTGGATTTAATAACTGGTTGAACCTCCTTTGGTAACAATAACTTCAACCAAACGTTTCCTGTAGTTGCAGATCAGACGTGCAGAACGGTCAGGAGTAATTCTTGACCATTCCTCTTTACAGAACTGTTTCAGCAATATTCTTGGGATGTCTGGTGTGAGGTCATGCCACAGCACCTCAATCGTGTTGAAGTCAGAACTCTGACTGGACCACTCCAGAAGGCATATTTTCTTCTGTTTAAGCCCTTCTGTTGTTGATTTACTTCTATGCTTTGGGTCATTGTCCAGTTGCAACACCCATCTTCTGTTGAGCTTCAGCTGGTGGACAGATGGCCTTAAGTTCTCTTCCAAAATGTCTTGATAAACTTGGGAATTAATTTTTCATTCGATTATAGAAATCCGTCCAGGCCCTGATGCAGCAAAGCAGCCCCAAACCATGATGCCCCCACCACAATACTTTACAGTTGGGATGAGGTTTTGATGTTGGTGTGCTGTGCCTCTTTTTCTCCACATATAGTGTTGTGTGTTTCTTCCAAACAACTGAACTTTGGTTTCATCTGTCCACAGAATATTTTGCCAGTACTGCTGTGGAATATCCAGGTGCTCTTGTGCAAACGGTAAACATGCAGCAATGGTTTTTTTTGGACAGCAGTGGCTTCCTCTGTGGTATCCTCCCATGAAATCCATTCTTGTTTAGTGTTTTACGTATCATAGATTCGCTAACAGGGATGTTACCATATGCCAGAGACTTTTGTAAGTACTTAGCTTACATTCTATGATTCGTCTTCACCTCATTGAGCAGTCTGCACTGTACTCTTGCAGTCATCTTTACAGGACGGCCACTCCTAAGGAGAGTAGCACCACTGCTGAACTTTCTCCATTTATAGACAATTTGTCTTACTGTGGACTGAGGAACAGCAAGGCTTTTGGAGATACTTTTATAACCCTTTCCAGCTTTATGCAAGTCAACAATTCTTAATCATAGGTCTTCTGAGAGCTCTTTTGTGCAAGGCATTGTTCACATCAGGCAATGCTTCTTGTTAAAAGCAAACCCAGAACTGGTGTGTTTTTTTTATAAGGCAGGGCAGCTGTAACCAACACCTCCAATCTCATCTCATTGATTGGACTCCAGTTGGCTGACACCTCACTCCAATTAGCTCTTGGAGATGTCATTAGTCTAGGGGTGCGCATACTTTTTCCACCTGCACTGTGAATGTTTACATGGTGTGTTCAATAAAAAAACATGGTAACATTTAATTCTCTGTGTGTTATTAGTTTAAGCAGGCTGTGATTGTCTATTGTTGTGACTTAGATGAAGATCAGATCACATTTTATGACCAATTTGTGCAGAAACTTTTTCTTGCAACTGTATATACAAAGATGATATTTGTCCTTGTAAATCTGACTGTGAAGATAATGTGATAGCTGCTGAAAAGCTACTTGAACAAAACAATATATCTCAATATATTGTTAGGTCTGGTGACCAATGTGAAAACAGCACAGTTTTAGATTTTTTTAATATAGGTATTGACAAGGAAAATTTAAAGAAAAGTCACCAAGAATTCTATAAAATATATTTGTTTAACATAAAAACATGATTGAAATAATAGGTCAGTTTCTGTTAACACATTCCCACTAATGGATGAATAGTGAATGAAGGCTACTGGAAACATACTACAGATAAAGATCTATTTGTTCTGTAAAGGTTGGTACATTCTCTATAATTGTATTGTCTAGGCTCTGAGTTTTAGTAGTAGGTGACCGTTTCAATATGTTCGTTTGTTTAAGCATTGAATATTCTAGACATTTCTCCACAGGATATTATCAAAGCCCAGTTTCTTCAGTTGTGTATTTTCAAGGTAGTAGCACTTTTGCCAGCCACACACATTCACTATATCTTAACTGACTTGAATCAAAGCTTGAGAGATAAACTACCATTAAAACACTTAACTCAAATACATCCTTGACCAAACACATGCTTACTGTGAACTCTTGGAAAATGAAGAAATAAACATTATACAGGAAAACATTACTTATACCATTTATTGAATGTAGATAATGTGGCTTTTCAATTGGGATATTTTTATGGTAGATTTTATGCACAGTAGAAAACTATTCTACAGTAATTGCAAAATTATTTTAGAAGGGTGTTGTATTACATAATTTATAGTGTTGAACGAGCACTGTAGGGCCTCGGGGGCTCGGGCCAAACAAATCGGGATGTTTGGGTGCTCGACCGAGCACCCGAGTATAATGGAAGTCAAAGGGAGAACCCGAGTATTAACCTCTTAGGGACCGGGCTCATTTTCACCTTAAGGACCAGGCCATTTTTGCAAATCTGACTAGTGTCACTTTATGTGGTGATAACTTTAAAACGCTTTGACTTATCCAGGATATTCTGAAATAGTTTTTTCGTCACATATTGTACTTCATGACACTGGTAAAATGAAGTTAAAAAAAAAAATCATTTTTATTTATAAAAAAATACCAAATTTGACAGGTATAGTAATACCTACAACAATTGTTATTACTTTACATTCCCATATGTTTACTTCCTGTTTGGATCATTTTGGGAATGATATTTTATATTTTTGCGGATGTTACAAGTATTAGAGGTTTAGAAGGAAAAAAAAAACACTTTTTAAGGAACAGTTCCGGTCTGAAGTCACTTTGTGAGGCTTACATAATAGAAACCACCCAAAAATTACCCCATTCTAGTAACTACACCCCTCAAGGTATTCAAAATGAATTTTACAAACTTTGTTAACCCTTTAGGTGTTCCGCAAGAATTAATGGAAAATAGAGATACAATTTCAGAATGTTACTTTTTTGGCAGATTTTCCATTTTAATATTTTTTTTACAGTTACAAAGCAAGGGTTAACAGCCAAACAAAACTCAATATTAATGGCTCTGATTCTGTAGTTTACAGAAACACCCTATATGTGGTTGTAAACCGCTGTACTGGCAGGGTGCAGAAGGAAAGGAATGCCATACGGTTTTTGGAAGGCAGATTTACCTAATATGTATACTATTTTTTTTATTTATGTAAGTTTTACACAATGATTTCATTTTTGATTTCAATGAATCATGTTTTAGTGTCTCCATAGTCTGAGAGACATCGTTTTTTCAGTTTTTGGGCGATTATCTTGGGTAGGGTATGAATTTTGCTGGATGAGATGACGGTTTGATTGGCACTATTTTGGGTGCATATGACCTTTTGATCGCTTGCTATTACACTTTTTGTGATCTAAGGTGACAAAAAATATTTTTTTCTGCATTCACCGACCTGGGGGGAGGGTTAAGTCATGTGATATTTTTATAGAGCAGCTTATTACGGACGCGGGAATACCTAATATGTATACTTTTTTAATGTAAGTTTTACACAATGATTTCATTTTTGAAACAAAAAAATCATGCTTTAGTGTCTCCATAGTCTGAGAGCCATAGCTTTTTCAGTTTTTGGGCGATTATCTTGGGATGGGTATTATTTTTGCGGGATGAGATGACAGTTTGACACTATTTTGGGGTGAATATGACTTTTTGATCGCTTGCTATTACACTTTTTGCAATGTAAGGTGACAAAAAATGTTTTTTTTTACACTTTTTTTTACGGTATTCACCTGAGGGGTTAGGTCATGTGATATTTTTATAGAGCAGGTTATTACAGACGCGGCGATACCTAATATGTATACTTTTTAAAATTTACTTAAGTTTTACACAATAACAGCTTTTTTAAAACAAAAAAAATGATGTTTTAGTGTCTCCATACTCTAAGCCATAGTTTTTTTGTATTTTTTTGGGTGATTGTCTTAGGTAGGGACTCATTTTTTGTGGGATTATGTGACAGTTAGAATGGTACTATTTTGGTGGGCATACGCCTTTTTGATCGCTTGCTGTTGCAGTGACAAAAAATTGTTTATTTAGCACAGTTTTAATTTTTTACTGTGTTCATCTGAGGGGTTAGTACATGTGATATGTTTATAGAGCCAGTTGATACGGATGCGGCGATACCTAAATATACATTTTTTTTCTTTATTTGGGGAAAAAGATGTTTTTGTTTATTTTTATTTGAAACTTTTTATTTTTTGGGGGGAAACTTTTTTTTTGTCCCACTTTGGGACTTCAACTTTTAGGGGTCTAATCCCCTTTACAATGCATTCCAATACTTCTGTATTGGAATGCATTAGCTGATGAGTAATACAGTGTGTATTACTCATACATCTTCTGGCCTGTGAGATCCAGGGGACTTGATCTCACAGGCTCATCACAGGAAGGCAGCGCCGATGCCTCAGGAGGGCATTGCGCTGCCTTCCATGCCATAGGGTCCCCCCTACAGCCCCACGGGGACCCAATAGCACCGCCGTCCGCCACAACCTGTAAAAGCCGCAAACCGCATTGTCCCCGGGTGCCTGCTCAATGATTTGAGCAGGCACCTTGTTCCGATAACCGCCCGCTGGGCAGCGGTGATCGTAACTACACATGATGTACCAGTACATAATGTGTCCTTATGTACCGGGACATCATGCCATACCGGTACGTCATGTTTCTGGAACAGGTTAAACCAGGTACCCCCTGCTCTGAAGAGGGGAGGGTGCCGGTTCATAGGAAAATGTAAGAAATGTATTAAAAAAACACTGAAATGGTTCTGTAAAAGCATGGAGAGTATGTCTGGATGCATCTTGGACTCGCAGGTCTCTGCTGGGAACGATGTTGTACGAATAGTACGCCACTTTTACAGACTGACAATAATACATATATTTACTTGTATATAAAGTGCAAGTGCTGCCAAAAATTACAAGGAAGAAGCACTCCAAACTCCAACCTGTATATCACATAAAGGAGGACCTTATTCACATTGTGGTACAATTGTTCATGTAGTGGGACTCCTACACTCATAAAGCCAATGCACTAAGTGAAAGGGCTGCTAAAAATTACAAGGAACTGGCACTACAATACACCCTTTATTACACATAAAGGAGGGCATCATACACACCCTTGAAAAATTATGATTGATGGCCTGCTGGTGACCCTCAAAAAGATTTGGATCAAGAGCCTGTTGATCTGACCATCTATAACATAATGGGTAAGGGGCTGCTGCTGCTTTGGTGACTCTAGTTAACCTGGGCTGATTGCACGTCCCCGTGACGGCTACGATCCATTCGGATATCTGGCCTATCAACTTTCAATGTTATTGTCAGCATTAACAACTGTAACTATGGATAACAGGGAATCAGAGTTTGTTTCTGGAGAGTCAGCCTGAGAAACAGCTACGGCTACCACATCCAAGCAAGGCAGCATGCGCGCAAATGACTTATTATGCATAATTAGGTGTGAGCCTGCAGGTGAGCTGACCCAGTAAAATATTTTAGGTGCGGGACTGCAGGTGAACTGACCCTGCAAAAGAATTTAGGTGCGGGCCTTCTGATGAGTTGACCCTGTAAAAAACTATATGCGAGTGCCTGCTGGTGAGCTGACTCTGTAAAACATTATATGCAAGAGCCTTTTGGTGAGCTGACCCTCTAAAAAATTAAATGCGAGGGCCTTCAGGTGAGCTGACCCTGTAAAAGATTTGAGGTGCGGGCCTGCTGGTGAGCTGACCCTATAAAAGATTAGAGTTGCGGGCCTGCTGGTGAGCTGACACTGTAAAAGATTTGAGGGGCGGGCCTGCTGGAAAATTACAAGGAACTGGCACTACAATACACCCTTTATTACACATAAAGGAGGGCATCATACACACCCTTGAAAAATTATGATTGATGGCCTGCTGGTGACCCTCAAAAAGATTTGGTGCGGGACTGCAGGGGCAGGCCTGCTGGCATTTAAAGTGCCTTTATGTTCAGTCGCTTTCATTTGGTGGAATCAAGAAGTCATGGTCAATCTAGGCCTGCAGGTGAGCTGACCCTGTAAAAGATTGAAGGTGAAGGCCTGCTGGTGAGCTGACCCTCTAAAACATTATATGCGAGGGACTGCTGGTGAGCTGACCCTCTAAAAAATTATATGCGAGGAGAGGAGGATGAGACAAGGAAGATTCAACCATATACCTTTGTTTGTGGTGGAAGGGGTGAATGGGAATACAGTGTATTCAGTACATTATAAACAAAAAATTTAGGGTCCATTCACACATCCGCAATTTCGTTCTGCATTTTGCTGAACAGAATTGCGAATCCATTAATTTCTATGGGGCAGCATGATGTGATGCCCGGACACGGAATTGCGGACCCGCACTTCCAGGTCCGCAATTCCGTTCCTGAAACAAATAGAACATGTCCTATTCTTGTCCGCAATTGCGGCCAAGAATAGGCATATTCTATTAGAGCCGGCAATGGGCTGTATGCAAAATGCGGAACGCACATTGCCGCTGTCCGTGTTTTGGGGATCCGCAAAACACGTTGTGGACGTTTGAATGCACCCTTAAAGTGCCTTTATGTTCATCTTTCCTCTGGTGGAGTCGAGAAGTTCTCGTCAATCCAGGTCTTGTCTATTTTTATAAGAGTCAACCTATCAGCATTTTCAGTTGACAGTCGGATACGCTTATATGTTATAATGCCACCAGCAGCACTAAATACCCGCTCAGACAAAATGCTGGAGGCAGGGCAGGCCAGCAGTTTGTGCCACGTGTCCAGCTTGGACACCCAGTAGTGGCACTGAGGGTCTGAGACGGTCTGCTATGTACTCCTCCACCATCTTCACAAATTTTTCTCTCCTTATGGCAGTAGGCCACGCATCAGGGTGAGGGTGCTAGCAGGGTGTCATGAAACTGTCCCAGGCTTTGGAGAGTGTTGCCCTGCCTCTGTTGGAACTGCTGTGGGTTCCCCTTGTCTCCCCTGGATGGTTGGCCAAGGAACTACGGACTCTGCCGCCAGCGCTGTCAGATGGAAATTTTTGGAGTAATATTTCAACAAGGATCTTCTGGTATTGCACCATTTTGCTCATCCTCTCCACCAGAGGAATGAGAGATGAGAAGTTCTCTTTGTAGCGCGGGTCGAGAAGGGTGAACAACCAGTAATCCGTGTTCTCTAAAATGGATATAACGTGCGGATCACGGGAAAGGCAACCTAACATGAAGTCAGCCATGTGTGCCAGAGTACCAACAGGCAAGTCTTCGCTGTTGTCATCTGGAGAATCTCCTCATCATCTTCCTCCTCTTCTGCCCACCCATGCTGAACAGATGTAATTAAACTTCCATGGGTACTACCCTCTGAAGTGAAGGCAACCGTCTCGTGCTCCTCCTCCTCTTCATCGTCCAATTCGCACTGAGAAGACAAACTGAGGGTGGTCTGGCTATCACCCAGTATAATGTCTTTAACCCCTTAGTGCAAAACGCCGTACATGTACGGCGGGGGATGCATTGCCAGAATGCATTCCGCCTTACATGTACGGCGGGATGATTGGGCGGGCACCGGAGCGGTAGCCGGGCCCCTGCTGTATCCGCCGGCATCGCGGATGCAGCAGGGGCCCGGCTACCTCTCCGCGACATAGAAGTTGTTTGCGGCAGGTGAGTGATCGCATCGAGTCCCCGCGCTGCTGTGGCGGGGACCCGATGCGTGACAAGGCAGCCAGATGCCGTGCAGAGGCTGCCCAATGCCCTGCACGGCATCAGGAACTGCCTTCTTGGGAGCCGAGGAGATCCAGCCTCAGGCTGGGTCTCCTAGGCAACCTGTTAGTGTATGACTCAGTGTCATACACTAACAGGCAATGCATTACAATACAGATGTATTGTAATGCATTGAAGAGGGGATCAGACCCCTAAAAGAGAACAGAAATAAAGCTTAAAAAAAAGTTAAAAAAAGTGTTTTGAATAAAAAAATTAAGTTTCAAGTAAAAAACCAACAAACAAGCCCCATTCCCCTGATTTTCTAATAAAAAAGAAAAAACGCACATATTAGGTATCGCTGCGTCCGTAACGAACGGCTCTATAAATATATCACATGATCCACCCCATCCGATAGATACCATAAAAAATTAAAAATAAAAACTGTGTATAAAAAAGCCATTTTTGTCAACTTACATCACTAAAAGTGCAACACCAAGCGATCAAAACGGCATATGCACCCAAAAATAGTACCAATCTAACCGTCACCTCATCCCGCAAAAAATGAGCCCCTACATAGTACAATCGCCAAAAAACTGAAAAAACTATGGCTCTCAGACTATGAAGACACTAAAACATTATTTTTTTGTTTCAAAAATTAACTCATTGTGTAAAACTTAAATAAAAAAATAAAAAAATTATATATTGGGTATTTCCGCGTCCGTATTAACCTTCTCTATAAAAATATCACATGACCTAATCCCTCAGGTGAATACCGTAAAAATAAAAAAATAAAAACGGTGTAAAAAAAGCTATTTTTTGTCATCTTACATCACAAAAAGTGTAATAGCAAGCGATCAAAAAGTCATATGCACCCCAAAATAGTGCCAATCAAACAGTCATCTCATTCCGCAAAAATCATACCCTACCCAAGATAATCGCCCAAAAACTGAAAAAACTATGGCTCTCAGACTATGGAGACACTAAAACATGATTTTTTTTGGTTTCAAAAATGAAATAATTGTGTAAAACTTACATAAATAAAATAAATGTAGATATATTAGGTATCACCGCGTCTGTAATAACCTGCTATATAAAAATATCACATGACCTAACTTCTCAGTAGTTTACGACCACATATGGGGTGTTTCTGCAAACTACAGAATCAGGGCAACCCATTTCGAGTTTTGTTTGGCAGTTAACCCTTGTTTTTTTCCACGAAAAAATTGATTATATTGGAAAATTTTCCAAAAAATCTAAATTCTTAAAACAGTTTTGAATACCTTGAGGGGTGTAGTTTCTAGAATTGGGTCATTTTTGGGAGGTTTCTATTATCTAAGGCCTCTTTCACACTTGCATTGTCCGGATCCGGCGTGTACTCCACTTGCCGGAATTACACGCCGGATCCGGAAAAACGCAAGTGTACTGAAAGCATTTGAAGACGGATCCGTCTTCAAAATGCTTTCAGTGTTACTATGGCAGCCAGGACGCTATTAAAGTCCTGGTTGCCATAGTAGGAGCGGGGAGCGGGGGAGAGGTATACTTACAGTCCGTGCGGCTCCTGGGGCGCTCTAGAATGACGTCAGAGCGCCCCATGCGCATGGATGACGTGCCATGTGATCATGTGATCCATGCGCTTGGGGCGCCCTGACGTCACTCTGGAGCGCCCCGGGAGCCGCACGGATGGTAAGTATGCTTCTCCCCCGCTCCCCACTATACTTTACCATGGCTGCCAGGACTTTAGCATCCCGGCAGCCAAGGTAACCATTCAGAAAAAGCTAAACGTCGGATCCAGCAATGCGCCGAAATGACGTTTAGCTTAAGGCCAGACCCGGATCAATGCCTTTCAATGGGCATTAATTCCGGATCCGGCCTTGCGGCTAGTCTTCAGGATTTTGGGCCGGAGCAAAAAGCGCAGCATGCTGCGGTATTTTCTCTGGCCAAAAAACGCTCCGTTCCGGAACTGAAGACATTCTGATGCATCCTGAACAGATTTCACTCCATTCAGAATGCATTAGGATAAAACTGATCAGGATTCTTCCGGCATAGAGCCCCGACGACGGAACTCTATGCCGGAAGAAAAGAACGCAAGTGTGAAAGAGCCCTAAGCCTCACAAAGTGACTTCAAACCTGAACTGGTCCATAAAAAGTGGGATTTTGAAGATTTCTGAAAAATTTCAAAATTTGCTTCTAAACTTCTAAGCCTTGTAACATCCCCAAAAAATAAAATATCATTCCCAAAATGCTACAAACATGAAGTAGACATATGGGGAATGTAAAGTTATCAAAATTTTTTGGGGTATTACTATGTATTACAGAAGTAGAGAAACTGAAACTTAGAAATTTGCTAATTTTTCCAAATTTTTGGTAAATATGGTATTTTTTATGCAAAAAATAAACTTTTTTGACCCAATTTTAGCAGTGTCATGAAGCACAATATGTGACGAAAAAACAATCTCAGAATGGCCTGGGTAAGTCAAAGCGTTTTAAAGTTATCAGCACTTAAAGTGACACTGGTCAGATTTGCAAAAAATTGCCTCTTCCTTAATGTGAAATAGGGCTGTGTCCTTAAGGGGTTAATTGAGAGCAGCGACGGCAACGGCAAATGTATTTTTTCTTTTTGCGCTAAAACACTGCATTAAAGCCATTACTACAGATAAGTGCACCACAGAACAGTAAGGCCCCTTTCACACGAGCGAGTATTCCGCGCGGGTGCGATGCGCGAGTTGAACGCATTGCACCCGCACTGAATCCTGACCCATTCATTTCTATGGGACTGTTCACATGAGCGGTGATTTTCACGCATCACTTATGCGTTGCGTGAAAATTGCAGCATGCTCCTCTTTGTGCGTTGCGGTGCGATAATCCACGCAACGCAGGCCCCATAGAAGTGAATGGGGTTGCGTGAAAATCGCAAGCATCCGCAAGCAAGTGCGGATGCGGTGCGATTTTCACGCATGGGTTCTAGGTGACAGTCTATTCACTGTATTATTTTCCCTTATAACATGGTTATAAGGGAAAATAATAGCATTCTGACTACAGAATGCATAGTATAATAGTTCTGGAAGGGTTAAAAAAATAAAAAAGTTAACTCACCTTATCCTCTTGTTCGCGTAGTTCCCGGTCTGTTCTTTGCTAGCTGTGGGCTTGGGCTAAAGGACCTGTGGTGATGTCAGATCACTTGCTCCATCACCATGGTGATGGACCATGTGATTGGAGCATGTGATCTGATGTCACCACAGGTCATTCAGCCCAAGCCCACAGCTAGCAAAGAACAGACCGGGAACTACGCGATCAAGAGGAGAAGGTGAGTTAACTTTTTTATTTTTTTAACCCTTCCAGCACTATTATACTATGCATTCTGTAGTCAGAATTCTATTATTTTCCCTTATAACCATGTTATAAGGGAAAATAATACAATCTTCAGAACATCAATCCCAAGCCCGAACTTCTGTGAAGAAGTTCGGGTTTGGGTACCAAACATGCGCGATTTTTCTCACGCGAGTGCAAAACGCATTACAATGTTTTGCACTCGCGCGGAAAAATCGCGCATTTTCCCGCAACGCACCCGCCTCTTATCCGGGCAAAAAACATTACGCCCGTGTGAAAGAGGCCTAAATGTCTTTTTTTTACGCTAAAACACCCCACCAAAGCCTTTACTTCAGATAAGTGCACCGCAGAGCGGTAAATGTTTTTTTTCTGTTTGCGGTAAAACACCTCACCAAAGCCTTTACTACAGATAAGTGCACCGCAGAGCGGTAAATGTATTTTTTATTTTTGCGCTTAGCCACGTCACAAAAGGCTTTACACAGCACCAAAGCCTTTATTACAGATAAGTGCACCGCAGAGCGGTAAATATATTTTTTTACGCTAAAACACCCCACCAAAGCCTTTACTTCAGATAAGTGCACCGCAGAGCGGTAAATGTATTTTTTATTTTTGCGCTTAGCCACGTCACAAAAGGCTTTACACAGCACCAAAGCCTTTATTACAGATAAGTGCACCGCAGAGCGGTAAATATATTTTTTTACGCTAAAACACCCCACCAAAGCATTTACTAATGGTTAGAGCACCGCAGAGCAGTAAATGTATATTTTTTTTTTGCGCTTATACATGTCACCAAAGGCTTTACCAGAAATAACTACACCGCAGAACAGCAAATTTATTTTTTATTTTCATGCTAAAACACTGCACCAAAGCCATTATTACAGATAAGTGCACCGCATAGCGGTAAATGTATTTTTTCTTTTTGCGCTAAAACACCCCACCAAAGCTTTTACTACAGATAAGTCTAGCGCACAGCGGTACATTTTTTTATTATTTTTTGCGCTAATACACGTCACAAAAGGCTCTACAAGAAATAACTACACCGCTGCGCGGCAAATATATTTTTTCTTTTTCCACAAATTTACCACACAAAAGCCATTACTACAGATTTCTGCACTGCAGTGCAGCAAATGTAGTTTTTCTTTTTGCACTAAAACACCCCACTGAAGCTTTTACTTCAGATAAGTGCACAGCAGAGAGGTAATTTTTTTTTCTTTTTGCGTTAATACACGTCGCAAAAGGCTTTTCAAGAAATAACTGCACCGCAGAATGGCAAATGTCATTTTTTGGGAGCTAAAACTCCCCACCAAAGCCTTTACTACAGATAACTACCCCGCAGAGCGGTAAATGTATTTTTTCTTTTTGCGCTAAAACACCCCACCAAAGCTTTTGCTACAGATAAGTGCACCACAGAGCAGTAAATTTATTTTGTCTTTTGTGCTAATACACGTCACAAAAGGCTTTGCAAGAAATAACTACACTGCTGAGCAGCAAATATATTTTTTATTTTTCTGCTAAAACACCACACAAAAGCCTTTGCTACAGATTATTGCACCTCAGAGCAGCAAATGTATTTTTTATTTTTCCACTAAAACACCCCACCGAAAACTTTACAACAGAGAAGTGCATCGCAGAGTGCTAAATATATTTTTTCTTTTTGCGTTAATACACGTCACAAAAGGCTTTACAAGAAATAACTGCAGCACAGAACGGCAACTGTAATTTTTATTTTTGCGCTAAGACACCCCACCAAAACCTTTATGACAGATAAGTGCACCGCAGAGTGGTAAATGTATTTTTTCTTTTTGCGCTAATACACATCACAAAAGGCTTTACAAGAAATAACTACACCGCTGAGCGGCAAATATATTTTTTCTTTTTCCGCTAAAACTACCCACTAAAGCCTTTACTACAGATAAGTGCACCACACAAAGGCAAATAAGACGTATAAATATTACCTTGTAATAACCCCTGTTAATGCCTGTATCAAACAGCACTTAATATGAACAGTTTGCTGGAATTACAGAGCTGTATAATGGCTATTTGAGTGCCTAGTCAGTGCTGCAAGGTTTAATATTAATATTCCTATTACCCAGGCTGTCACCTTCCTGAGTGAACCCTGTTCAACAGAAATGCAGTGGAATTATTCCTCCCTATCCTTTTCCTACACCTTGAATAATCTTTCCCTGCACTTGTAAATCGTTTTATCACTGTCCCTAGTGTCTGCCGACATGTCTCTCCCTGTACTAAGTACACTGGTGAATGGCAGAATCTAAGATTGCTGCAGTATTTATATAGCTGTGACATCACAGGGCTGGCTGCTGATTGGCTGTATGCATGTCAGTATGGGTGATCCCGCCTTGCCAGACTTCCTTTCTCCATGTCCTCACATGTGCAGCAGCCATTTTAGGAAAAATGTGATTTGTTACTAATAAGCAAGAAGAAATTCGGATTCGGTGCGAATCAAATTTTTCCTGAAATTCATAACGAATTCCACTTCGTCAGCTTCGATTCGTTCATCTCTACTCAGTATAGCTACAGCTGTTCTATGAAGCCCTCATAGGTTTGTTAGAGAACATTAGTGATCAAACAGGATCATGAAAACCAAGCAACACACCAAACAGTCAGGGATAAAGTATAAAGCATAAAGCAAGGTTAGGTTATAAAAAATATATATGTAAACGCTCTGAACAACATGAAGTTGTTCAATCCATTTTCAATCCATCATCTGAAAATGGAAGGAGTATTGCACAACTGCAAATCTACCAAGACATTGTCATCCACCTAAACTGACAGCCCAGGCACTGAGAACACTAATTAGAGAAGCAGCCAAGAGACCCATGGTCACTCTGGATGACCTACAGAGATCCACAGCTCAGATGGGAGAATCTGTCCACAGGACAACTATTAGTCGTATACTTTACAAATCTGGCCTTTATGGAAGAGTGGCAAGAAGAAAGACATTTTTGAAAGCAAGCCATAAGAAGTCCTGTTTGCAGTTTGTCAAAAGCCATGTACGGCAAACAGTAAAAATGTGGAAGAAGGTTCTCTTGTCAGATAAGACCAAATTTGAGCTTTTTGGCCGAAATACAAAAGGCTATGATCGAGATTTGGTGTTGTAAAGGAAAACTGGCTTAGTTACCCATAGCAAACAATCAGATTCCACCTTTCATTTTCCAAAGGAGTTCTGAAAAATGAAAGGTGGAATCTGATTGGTTGCTACAGGCAACTAAGCCAGTTTTCCTTTACACCACTTTGATAAATCTCCCCCTATGTGTGGTAGAAAACTAACACTGCACATCACCCTGAACACACCATCGGTACAGTGAAAGATTATGGTGGCAGCATCATAATGTGGGATGCTTTTCTTCAGCATGGACAGGGACGCTAGTCAGAGTTGATGGGAAGATGGATGGAGCTAAATACAAGGCAATCCTGGAAGAAAACTTGGTAGAGGCTGCAAAAGACTTTAAACTGGGGTGGAGGTTCACTTTCCAGAAGGAAAATGACCCTAAACATAGAGCCAGAGGTACAATGGAATGTTTTAGATCAAAGTATATTTATGTGTTAGAATGGTTCAGTCAGGGGGCGGAGCCTAGCCGGGACTGCGGATGGCTGTGTGAGACCTCGGCTCCTCTGCACTCAAGCAAAATTAAACCATTTAATTAGCGGTGACCCATCCCAAAATGGTCAAATACGGGAGAGACAGGGGTGCTGACATCCCTGACACACCAAGAACCCAAAAGAGCCAGCAAGCAATGCAGCGTTTTCTCAAGAAGAAAGCACTCCTCTCACCAGGCACGGGCCCTAAGATGGCAGCGGCAGCTGCGTGCGCTGAAGAAGGAGAGGACTCTGACGCAGACAGCTCTCAGGGGGACACAGTGGAATCCCGGGACCCCTCGCCTGTATCGAAATCATTTCTCACCAAGGTACTGGGGCAAGCGCTAGAAAAAGCCATAAAGCCAGTACTAGTAGAGCTCTCAGACATAAAATCTGAGATAACTCAAATGGGGCACAGAGTGGAGACGCTTGAAACAGCGGCGCAGGAGCTTGTATCCCACTCCACGGGAGTGGAAGAATACCTTAACTTCCATACCACAGAGCTCAACAAAGCGATGCTGATGCTAGAAGACCAGGAGAACAGAAGCAGGAGGCGGAATATCCGTATCAAGGGCCTACCTGAATCCTGGGCCTCCGAAGCTTTGCACAAAGTGGCCATGGAAATATTTGCCGATCTACTGGGCCAGGAGTCGGCCGCCTCGATTACAATCGAACGAATCCACAGAGCTCTAAGACCCGCTCCGAGGCCGAACGAGAGACCCAGAGACGTTGTCTGTGGTCTGTTATCTTTTGTGGACACTGCCCGAATAATGGCCGTGGCCAGAGAAAGAAGACAGATTGTATATGACAGTGCGGAAATCGCTCTCTACCAAGATATATCACCCGCCACCCTGGCGAAACGGCGCACTATGAAGCCCCTTTTAGATGCTCTGAGAGCGCAAAAAATACAATATGTCTGGCTATACCCCTTCGGTATCGCAATCATAAAAAATGGCAAGCGCATCCTGATTCATACCCCGGATGATCTTGAAAGAGCCTGGGAAGCCATAGGAATCCGCCCGCTGGAAGTTCCTTCCTGGATGCCGATCGCCCATCTAACTGACCTGCCGCGGCTTACCCAGATCGAACCCTGGAGAAAAGTTCTGAAGGGGAAATCCAAGATGTCCGGAGCAGGAATGGAAGCACGATCCCCACCACCCTGAAGACGGGCCCAGGAGCTATGGACTACAGTTTCTTAACGAGCAGCTGGCACGGCGATAGATGTCCAAGATCCCATGAAGACCCTCGGTTATATTAAAGGTTGGATGTTCGGGACTTATGGGACTTAACGTTGACTCACCAGCTGCTGTCCACGAGTTTGAAAAGAAAAGGAGAAGGAGCCGACAAGGCGCTGTTGCGACCCAAACATGCGCCTGTGCGAATGCGATAAGTTTTCCAGTTATGCCTGACATGTTGTGAATAGGTTTAATGTTCGGCTCTCTTACACAGTCGGCCCTTCTGTTTCTCCCTCAAACAGCCCAATGTTTTCTAACTATGAAGATATTGTCGGTCCTCCCCCCCCCCCCTTTTTCCTTTACTTCTCCCCAGGCTAGCCTACTCAACTCTCAGGACAACTGGGATAAAGGTGATGCCGGAGTACGACCAGGGCAAATGAAGGGGATTCTAGAGCACTACCATACTCCAGCTATACAATATTCTCACCATTAGCTATCATAGGCGTTTTTTGCACTGGAAAGGATAGATAAGCGTTACCGAGCTTATATAGTTCGAACGCCACCTCATATTTTATACCACCACTCTCCCTCAGCGAGAGATTACACTTGCCTAGGCGTACACGCCTACCCCCCCCCTAACCTGCCCCCCCCCCCATCTCCTTTTCCCTTTTAGCACTTGATCCCAAAATAACATTGGGATCAATGTTATTTTGATCCCCCCCCCCCCAAGTATCCGCCCTGATCCGGCTGATCAAAACATACGATATTAGTAGGGAAAGCTACTGTTATATTGTTTAATATTTGCATTTATCTGTCTTTCCCTTTGTCTTTATCTTCTTTTTGATTTCTCTCTTCCTTACCTATACTTTATTCCCCCCTCTGTCCTATCCATACCCCTCACCCTCTCCCTATTTTGACAGCTAGTGAACCTCTGGTTTTGGTACATAAGTGGAGTGTCCCTCTGCCCAGTAGGTTATGGCAGAGGTTAAGGTAACAACTTTTAACGTCAAGGGCCTCAATTCACCTCAAAAGAGAGGTCAGGTGATGTTAACGTTGAAGAAAATGGGCTCACACATAGTTTTTTTTACAAGAAACTCACCTGCGCCAGAAAAAGATCCCAAAATTGCCAACTCGACCATACAATCTGTGGTTCCATAGTGCCCACCCTTCCTCAGCCTCCAAGGGTGTATCTATAGCTATACACCAGTCCATACCTTTCTCACTCTCTCAACAGCTTACTGACGCGGAAGGGAGGCTCCTGATTGTAAAAGGGGAGATAGCAGGTAGAAAATATACTTTAGCTAATCTGTACGCCCCTAATACAGCTACCGTACAATGGCTACTTAAGGCTCTGGACACTGTTAGACACTTTGCAGAAGGTCAGGTGATCTTGGGGGCAGATCTTAATCTGGTGTTGGACCCAGATCTCGACTCCTCCACATCCAAGTCACACATAGCACAGAAACAAATAAGCAGATTACATAGAAAACTTCAGGATCTTCAATTACTAGACGTGTGGAGAATCAGCAAGAGATTATTCTTTCTTCTCTAACCCACACGGCTCATACCAGAGGCTTGATCATATCTTAATATCTTCTTCTCTCTTGCCTGTCACCAGCAACGCCGAGATCGGGAACATCACCGTCTCTGACCACGCACCATGCCATCTGACCCTCGCCCTGGCTTCATTGCCAAGAAAAAAATGGAACTGGAGACTCAACGAATCCCTGCTGAACAATAGACTCCATATTGATCAGGTTAGATCTCAATTAGAGTTGTATTTTCGAATCAATTCCTCCACACACAGCACCTCACCTATTGAATGGGAAGCACATAAGGCCTACATTAGGGGTTGTTTTATCTCTATTGGCACCAAGGTTAAAAAAGAGCTACAGGGGAAGGTGGACTCTGTGCTAACCCAGATAATGAGGCTTGAGAAAATAGACAAAACATCCGCCTGTAGACTGAAAAAGGGGGAGTTAACAGAACTCATGCTCCAACTAAAAAACCTTTTAACGCAGAAGGTGAGGAAACAGATGTTGAACTTTCAGCATAAAGTATATATGCACGGGGACAAAGGGGGCAAGTTGATGTCCTCACTATTAAAAAAGACGAAAAATGTAACATTTATTCCCAAAATAAAAAAGTCTGATAATAAGATTACCCAGGACACACCTGAAATAGCCAGAGCCTTCCAACAATTTTATGAAGAATTGTATAACCTAAACAAATCAATGTCTAGGGAACAAACTGACTCCAGACGGACACACATTAGGGAATTCCTAAATACGCTCAAGCTTCCAGTGGTCCAACAAACTGACATAGACTTATTGACTACCCCAGTCACTCTAGAGGAAGTGTCCGCTGTTATTCACAGCTTTCCCCCTGGTAAGAGCCCAGGTCCAGACGGCCTGCCCCTATTATACTACCGAAGTTTTCAAGATATCCTAATTCCCCGATTCACTGATGTATGCAATGCTTTACTACAGGGAGGCTCACTGCCTAGACAGACACAAGAATCGTACGTAACCCTCATTCATAAAGAAGGAAAAGATTCTCAGAACTGCGGAAGCTATAGGCCAATTTCCCTCCTAAATTTGGACTTAAAAATTTAGGCTAAAATACTGGCATCCCGATTAAGTAAAATACTTCCTTACCTGATAGGCCCTGAACAGTCGGGATTTGTCCAGGGGAGGGAGGGGAAAGATAACACTCACCGGATCTTCCATGCAATTCACGCTGCAAAGTCAAAGAGGCTCCCGTTGGCTCTGCTGAGCATTGATGCGGAAAAGGCATTTGACAGGGTCAACTGGAGCTTCATGAAACTGACTTTGGAGAAGTTTGCCATTCCTGCCCCCTTTATTCACTCGATATTCACACTTTACCAACAACCACACGCCAGGCTAAAAGTCAATGGAACCTTGTCCCCAACATTCGAGATAACAAACGGGACCAGACAAGGGTGCCCGTTGTCTCCCTCCCTATTCATACTAGCAGTAGAGACACTCATACAGCTGGTTAGGCAGACTCAAGAAATTGAGGGCGTCAAACATATTAGAGGAGAACTAAAATGTACTGCCTTCGCAGACGACCTCCTATTCCTGGTGACTAACCCGAATACAGGACTTGACCAACTGGTTAGGATCATTGAGATATTTAGCCAAGTATCTGACTTTAAGGTTAACCACTCTAAATCTGAAATCCTGAACATTTCACTCCCCGACTCCAGAGCTACCCTCCTACAGAATAGACTTCCTTTTCACTGGACCAAGGGCCCCATAAAGTACCTGGGAATAAAGATCCCAAGTAACCTAGATGACTTATACATCCCCCTCAAAAAAGATATTACAAATCTACTATTGAAATACAATCTGCCATACCTATCATGGATGGGCAGAAAGAATGTGATCAAAGCATATGTCTTCCCCAAGATCCTATATGTCATGCAGCTAGTACCGATACACTTACCAAAAACATTCTTTCAGGAAATTAAGAGGATTTTCCTTAAATTCCTCTGGAATGGGAAAAGAGCTAGGCTCGCACATGACCTCTTAACTAGGAGTAGAACGAGAGGCGGTTTAGGACTCCCTGACACTTTGAGGTATTACCATGCTATACAGCTGAATAGATGGCTAGAATCAGTGGACCCCCAGAGACAACCGGACGTATCTGGACTTATGCAGTGTAGCGTAGGCCCTGCACTCCAACGGCTTCTCTGGCTAACAGACACTGGCCAAAATCAGGGTAAGGTCACTGACCCCCTATTGAAAGAGATTAGGAAAACATGGAAGGAATTAGGCAAGAGGTTGGCCCCTGACCCCTCCCCTCTACTCCCTGGAATCCTCATCCCAGACCACTTGGGTATTAATAGCGATATTCATCAGGAGGTGTGGTCACTCTTAGCCAAAGTCAGACTGGGAGAGCTCACACCAGACACGGAAACGTCTATATTGAGCAAGCTTCCAGAACGAATAAAGGACTCTCCTGGCTTCTTTCTCACTAGGTCATACATAAGTGCTGTGTGTGGAGGATTGAGGGAGAAACTCGACTCAGCAAGGCAAATGACAGAGTTCGAAAAGATTCTACTGTCTCCTCTTCGCAAACAGAGGAAAATTTCAGCAATCTATGCCTTGGTGGGAGCCGAGGGCGAGGCAAAAAAACCTTTATACATCAGGGAATGGGAAAAGGAGCTTGGAGTTGTTTTCTCAGAACAAGAAATTAAAAAACTACTAGCTTTTTCGCATGGCTCATCACCGTGCACACGTCTGCAGGAAAATCATTTCAAGCTCCTCTCCAGATGGTATAGAACTCCTGAGTTCTTGCATAAATGTGGACTATCCCCGGACAGGTCTTGCTGGAGATGTGGCGGAGGGGAGGGTTCTTTATCCCACATATGGTGGACATACCCTCTAATCATCCCTTTTTGGGAAGGAGTTAATAAGATCATAAACAAAGTCTCACCGGCTGAGCTAGACATCACTCTCGAAATGGTACTCTTCTCACTTTCTTCTGACCTCTACAGACCATCTAAACACAACTTAGTAACCCATCTCATAGCAGCGGCCAAAGCTATTATACCTCTCCACTGGAGAGACCCTATGGCTCCCTCAGTGAAAGAATGGATAGTCAAAGTGAACCAAATTTGCCACTTTGAAGAAATGACAAGCTGGATCAACAGAAATCATGAGAAATTTTTGAAAACATGGCTCCCCTGGAGGACGCTGCACGAGAGTAGTGAAGCAAATTCTCCTGACACCAGCATAACATGTTAGCAGAGAACGGACAAGATCTCATGGATGCCCTAGGCACGGGTTCGGCCCTTTGACGCACATATGACGCCACTGTGTATTAAAACCGCTTAAACGCTGTCTATCCCACCCCTCATCTTTTTTTTCCTCTCTTCTTTTCTTTTCTTCCAACAAACCCACCTTTCCTTTTTCTTTCTCTTCATTCCTTTACAGTACATAACTGTGCATATTATCTAGGTAGTCGTAGCCTCTGCAGGTACCTCGCCTGACTGTCAATAAGTATACCTACTATGCTTTTAGTACTCACATTGAGGCGAGCATATCTGATCATAACATAAACTACCTTATTCGCCATATGACGCTACTTTGAGTATGTGATATTTGTAATGCTTATGCACTTGTGCCATTGGCTTGGCTTTACTCCAACTTATGGCCATCAGGCTATTCTTGTTTTTCTGTATCTTGAAATTTGGAAAATAAAGAATTTATAAAAAAAAAAAAAAAAGAATGGTTCAGTCAAAGTCCAGACCTAATCCAACTGACAATCTGTGATAATACTTGAAAATTAGCATTTTCCAGATGCTCTTCATCCTATCTGACTGAGCTTGAGCTATATTGCATAGAAGAATCTGCAAAAATTTCAGCCTCTAGATGTGCAAAGGTGGTAGATAGTGTTGAGCGAGCATACTCAGCCAAAATGCTGTTCGGCTTGAGCATCGCTATAGCATATTTGCTATATTGCTCTATATTCGTTTTAAAGAATATTCGTAATATTCTAAAAAACGAATATATAGCAAGTATTATGTAATAATTATATAGTAAGTCAGTGATAATATTTGACACTGGAAAAGCTGGATAATAACTCAGTGTAGATCGCGAGTTATTACCCAGCTTTCCCAGTGTCAGATTTTATCACTGAGTTATTACCCAGTTTTCCCAGTGTCAGATATCATCCTAGTGTAGATCACGAATATTCTAATTGCAAATTTTCCATGCAAAAGGCTACACTAGTCAGAAGACTATGAAACCAATAGATGGCGCCATTGAGTTATGAACAGCGCCCTCTATTGGTTTCATAGTCTTCTGACAAGAATATTAGTCTTGTCATAAGACTGTGAAACTAATAGAAGGCACTGTTCATAACTCAAGAGTGCCATCTAATGGTTTCCATAGTCTTATGACAGCTGAAAAACAAGGCAGATTCTGCTCATTTGCATGTCTTTCCCATATGTCCATGTTTATGCAAATTCGTTTTTACATGACAAAACTGTATAGAAAGGTTATTGAATATTATGAAAGGACAATCAGAAAACTTTTTGTCGCCCTAATGATATTGATCTAGGTGTACAGGTCCACCCAAGCCATCCAACAGATGCAAAATAAATTTGAGGTTTACTGGTTCTCAGTCAGATGAGAGCTGGTTTTGAATGTCTCATGGAGCACAAGGCTGCCATTGTAAGGTATGCTGGTTGTTATTTGTCTCCTGGATAGATTGATGGCTTGCACATACCTGGCTTTTGAAATATAGTCTTTGTGTGTTTGCCTATTGTATGTCGTACATATTATGAGTCTAAGATGCATCCAGCTATCCTCTTAATGCTATTTCCAAACCATTTTGATGGGGTTTCCTTCAATTTCTAACCTTTTTTTATGAACCAGACACTTTCTTCTCTTTTGAGCAGGGGGTGCCTGGGGTTCTCCCATTGACTTTCATTGTGCTCAGGTGCTTGGTAGAACACAAAAGCATATTGATGTGTTTGGCCAGAGCACACGAGCACTTTGGAGCTCGCTGAACACTAGGTAGAGACATACCCCAAAATATTTGCAGCTGTTATTGCAGGTTTCCTACAAAGTATTGATAGAAACAGTGGCGTGGCACTCTCATCCTAGATTGTGTGGGTGCAGCGATTGTGGCCTCCCAGCCTTCAACAATTATTCAGCCCCCCCTAAGTCGATACTTTGTATGAAATTAGAAACTTCAGCGCTCCAATGAGTATGGTGATATCATAGTAAATTTTTATTTATTTTTTTCTAATACAAAGCAACTCAAAGTGAAAGTGTAACATTTCAGTCAATTCTGACCCTTTTCAAACACCATGCCATTAGGTAAAAGAATAGAGATCCGGAATCTTCAATACAGAGCTACTAAATGGGTGTGTATAAACACCAGTGGATTAGCTGGTAATTATACCATTGGCAACTTGTGTTTGAAAAAGGTCATTTTGGAAACTAAGTGTAAGGTGGCAGTTTTGTTGGTACTATTTTAGGGTTCAGATGATTTTTGGTTGCTCTATATAACACTTTTTGTGAGGCAATGTAACAAAAAATAGCTGTTTTGGCACCATTTTTTATTTTTTGTTATTTACAATGTTCATCAGACAGGTTAGATCATGTGGTATTTCTATAGAGCAGGTTGTTACGGACGCGACAATACCAATATGACAACCTTGTTTGGTTTCAGTTTTACATAATAAAGCATATTCTGAAAGCCATATTTATTTTTTATTTTTGGGGCGACTGTGTAGGGGCTCTTTTTTTTTCGGTATGAGAGGACGGTTTGATTGGTACTATTTTATATGACTTTTTGATTGCTTGGTATTACACTTTTAGTGATGTAAGATTCCCAAAAATTGCTTTTTGGCACACTTTTTATTTTATATTTTTAGAGTCATGTGTTATTTTTATAGAATCGGTCGATACGGATGCAGCAATACCTAATATTTATACTTTTTTATTTATTTAAGTTTTACACAATAATATGATTTTTTAAACAAAAAAAAAATCATGTTTTAGAGAGCCATAGTTTGTTTTTTATTTTTTGGGAGGGTCTTCTTTTTTTTTTTTTTTTTACAGTCTTTATAGTTGCCATAGGGAACAATAACTAGCAATCATTAGATAGCTATTTTCATAGCATTAGCATTGCATTGGAGTTTATGAGAAATTTACTAGTTTCCTATGGAGCCCTGCTACAGACAGAGGCTCCATAGGAAAGACTATGCAGCAACCTTTTGTCATTCTCTTTGGCATACAAGCTTTTCCGATTGCGCGCTTCTGAGTTTGTATGCGCTCAGATGCTGTGGTCAGGATTGACCACAGCATCTGAAGTGTTAAATATCTGTTACCGGCATTATCGCCAGTTGCAGACATGAGCCATGGATGTCTCTTGTATTAAACAGCAGGCACCCCATGGCTATGCCACCTGCCCTGCTCAGGAGCGGCCACCATCTTTAAAAAACTGGTATGCCACTGGAAGGGGTTAAAGGAAATAGATGGATCTAAGTGACTTCAACAAGAACCAAATTGTTTTGTCTAGTCAATTCAGTCAGAGCATTTCCAAAATGACAAGTCTTGTGGGGTGATAACTGGCATGCAGTGGTTAGTATCAACCAAAAGTGGCCCATGAAAGACTACCAGTGAACTAGACATAGGGTTAAGAAAGCCCAAGGCTCATTAGAGGGGCATTCCAGTAGGTAAAAGATATCCCCCTATCCACAGGATAGTGCTAACTATCAGATCGGGGGGTTCTACCGCTGGGACCCCCACTGATCACAAGAACAGGGCCTCATACCACCTGCAGGCTCCCTGCTGCTCCCCTGAAATGACCAGAGCAGCGCACATATGCGCAGCTGCTCCATTAATTTCTATGGGAGTTCCAGAGATAGTCGAGAACAGCAGCAGGGCCCTGCAGGGAGTATGGGGCCCTCTGTTTTCGTGAACGGTGGGTGCCCCAGCGGTAGTCCCTGTGGGTCCCTGTGGATAGTTATCCGTGAAGATAACTTTTACCTACCAGAATACCCCTTTAATGTGCATGTAAGAGTTGTGGACTGAATACCCTCATGTGACAATGGATTAGTACGTATGCTTTTCAAAATTGTTTTGTCAAATGGACTTTTTACTGAGAGACTGCTTAGATATCAATTTATTTATATTATGTACATGTTATGTATATGTTACGCTGTATATATGATCTGTTTTGCAAGTTGTCTGACCAATGGACTATAGTATGCTGTGTATATGTGTAAACGAATGAGAGTTTTCTGGGTGACAGTTACTGGGAAGGTGTGTTGGACTGAATGGCCCAGGAAGAACCTGATGTTGGTTGGGGAAGTAGTATGGTGTTGCCAATACACTTCTACCACACTCTAAGAGGGAGCAGAGGAAAGATGATATGAAGCTTTGGCATCACCAGAGAGAATGTAGAATAATTGTATAATTTGTAAGTCTGAAATGTGGGATCTGGTCTATAATTGTTGATGTTGATGCCTGCAATAATTATAATTATGGTCGTGGCCACGGATACTGGAGCTGGCGTGATGTTGCCAAGGAATAACCTATCCGTGCTACTGACTAACTAAATTGGCCTGGATTGTGCCCATAGCCGCAAACGTGGGTAGCCTTTAAGGGGGCATATCCTGAGGAAGCCCTTGAAAAAAGGGAAAGGAGGGTGGGGCACTGATTGACTGGGTACATTGTGCTTGGATGCCGCGGAGGCCGCCTCGATCTCAGAAGGAGTGTCCTGATATGGTTTTGGGATCAATACCTAAGCCTGAAACTAGTAGACGGATGTAAGAAACGAACTGTGCTGTCGTGAGGGGCTTGGATTTGAAGGGCAATAGCGGGCTATCTAGGGAGGAATGACCCAAGGAGCTCATTAAATTGTTTAAAACCTGGACTGGGCACTACCTATTGAAGGATTTGAAATATTTGACTTGGACTGGAGGCCCCGGCATGACCTGGAAGAAATGTTGGAAATGGAAGCATGACAGTGCGTCAGCCTCTGAATTCTGGATGCCCTGGATGTGTCTACATGATATCTGGAAATTGTGCTGTAGAGAAAGCCAAACTAATTTGCGGCCAAAGGGCATGATGTGATGTGCTTTTGACCTGCCCTTGGTGATGATGTCCACTACTGCCTGATTGTCCATGATGAATGTCACCGGGGAATTTGCCCACTGCCTGCCCCAAACTTGGGTGGCCGCTACAATCGGGTAGATTTCTAGTAGAGGGGAGGATCTGAGGTACTTGCTGAGAGACGAGATTTTAGGTGGCCACTGGCCTGCAAATGATTGGTTATTGTAGATGGCAGTAAAACCTTTGGAGGCGGCTGCATCTCAAAATATGGTAGGAGAAGAGGGACTCCATTAGGGAATGAATAAGGAGATCCCATTCCAGTTGGTCAGGAAGGAATCCCACATGGTCAAATCGGCCATTGCTTGGTTATCCAGAAATTCAGGGGAGTCCTGCTCTGTGGCTGTTGGTAGCAGATTCAATAATCTGGATAAAAAGGCCTTGCCCTTGGGCATGATTCTGGTGGTGAAGTTCAGCATACCCAGCAGGGATTGTAATTTCTGCTTGAAGAGAACCCAAAAACCCACAAATTTGGAAATAAGCTCCTTGATTTTTGACAGTTTCTCCTCTGGCAGTCTTGCTTCAATTTTTGAGGTGTCTAAAACTATGCCGAAGAAGGTTATGGTGGTTGAGGGCCCTTCTATTTTTGTTGGGGCGATGGGGATGTTGAGGCTTGCAAAAGACCTGGAGGAGACTTTCAAGTTTGCAGGGTGTGGTGTCGGGTTGCTCTATCAACAGAAAGTCATCAAGGTAATGGATCACCATAGGGCAATTGCAGTGGTTGACCAGGACCCAGTGCAGGGCCTGGGCGAACTGATCGAATAGCCATGGACTGCTTTTTGAGCCGAAGGTGAGGCGGTTGGCGAAGTAGTATAGGCCGTCCCACTTCAAGCTGTCACATTTCCAAAGTTGTGGGTTAATGGGTAACAACTTAAAGGCGTCCGAAAGGTCTGATTTGGACAGCCATGCCCCTGAGCCTGCCATAAGAATGAGTGAGATGGCCTCCCTGAGTGAGGAGTATTTCATCGAGAACTCCTCTGAAGGAACTAGAGAGTTGAGGCTAGGGATGCCTGAGCCATGAGGTGCTGATAGGTCATAGATTAATCATTTTTAATTTGATTTTTTTTTGTAACAATGCCAATGGGGTTGATCCCCAATAGTCGAAGGGAATACTAGAGAAAGGCCCGATGAGGAAACCCTTCTCCAGCTCCGCCCAAATCAGAGGACCCACCGAAGCGCCATCGGTAACTGCGGACCTGAGGTTAGGGCCTTCCCAGGAAGACTGAGGAAGGGCTGTGAGACCATTGTGAAAACCCTTCGTGAAACCCTTGATTAGGAATTGTACCTGGTGGGGGTTGTGATGGTCGCGGAGGAGTGTTGCTAACAGGTCCACGTTGACCACGCCTAGTCACTTGTTTCTGGCGGTTCTATTTGGGCAAACCGACAGGGGGTGAGCTCTGAAGCATGTGGAGCAGACGTGGAGCGCTATGCACTGGTTATAATTGCAGGTTGCAAAGTTGTAATTATTGCAAACCTGGCTATTGCCTAGGAAGACTATGGGACGACCCAGTTTGTCAGTACCCGTGTTGTGTCTTGGCTGGGACCCCGAAGTTCCTGCCGCAGGCCTAGGTTGGGACATTTGAAGGCTGGAATTTTGGCACCAATCAGAGGAATGCAGGATTGACTGTCATGAAGTGCAAGCAGGGGCTTTGAGCCCAGCGAAATGCCGGCAGAAGAGTTCCATATCTAGGGATGCCCAATTGGTGACCCGTTGGAACTGGGTGAGGGCCGTTGCGGCTTTGGCTGAGAAGGAGCGGTGGTAGTCGTAAAGCGCATACCTTCCATACTTGTGTCCCAGGTCTGTGACCCTGTACAGGTATAAATCTAGCTCCTCGCGCCTCTCAGGGTAGGTGGAACAGATCATATCCCTGAACAGGCTAAATGCCAAGACGAACTCTGGGATTGACAGTTTCCTGTTTAATCGGGCATCCCTGGACCTGAGAACTATCGACACGTTTTCGCGCGCGATGGTTCGATTCGCTACCATGTCGTCGGTAGCAATGAGAATGGCAGACAGATTTACGTCTTTCCCCTCCAAGATGTCCCGTTTGATGTTGTCAGTCACGAAATGGGACGGGGCTACTTCAGACAAGGTGGGAACCCTACCTGGGTTTGCAGACTTGGACGTGGAAGCGGCTGGGAGAGGAGGAGTGGGAAGGCTGGGTGGCGGATCTCTTGACTCCACTGCCGACAGCCTGTTCTGGATGTCCAAAATTAATGTAGCTAAGGTGTTAATGGTGGCGTGGAGCTGTGTCAATGACAACTGGATTGTTGACATTGACACCTGCTCTCTGGAGGAAGAGGAATCGGATACCAGGAGTCGGTATACCTCTGCCTTCCGGGCTGAAGCTGGGTAACAGATCCCTCTTTTGTTCAGCTCCACTATGATTTTGGGGAACGTCAATCTCCGAAGTGACCCCACACTAGCATGGCTGGATGCCAGGGATTCCAGAATGGAAGAGGTCTCGTCGATTTCTGAGTGATGTGACATGCTGGAAGCTGAAAATAGAAAATGTATTAGTGTTTGGAGTAAACCAAGACGTCACCTCCTGAAACATTTAGGACCTTAAACTCGTGTAATCGCTTAGCATTTGCTGCCCACGATGAAAACGCTTGAAGCAAAACTGAGCCCAGGACGTGAAAAAACTTGAAATTGGCTCTGCGAGTGGTCGAACCTTAGTAAAGAGAGGACCAATACCTGATATCTCCACCTGGTGAGCCAGACCTAATCAAGGTACTCTGGTCCTGTTGACTCGTGGCGGCGCTACCGGAATCGGATCTTAACTGAGACAAAAGAAAATATTTAGTGGAGGAGCCTAACTAAAATAGCGCTGCTTTGACCAATGAGCAAGATGTGCGGACACATGAACACGATACCCGAATGACATAACCAGGCGGTGAACAAGGACAGACGAACATGGTGTGCATAGCAAAACCAGGCTTGTGGTCAGTGAAGGAGGTGGCCTGCTTGATGGAACAGACATGATGGACAAAGATGGGTGAACGGGCCTGGGTGACATAAACAGGCGGAAGACATGGACGAGACGAGGAACGGAGCCTGCAACAAAGGCTGTGGAGGTTGAGAGAAACGCTGCCTGAAGGCGCCGCCAGACAGTGGACCAGGACATGGCAAGGTATGGCATGAGTGATGGGAACAAAGAGAAAAAACATGGCCTGAATAACGTAAACAGGCGTGAGACAAGGGATGACAAGGACGTATCCTTATTAACGAAAACAGGCTGTGTATATTGACCGAGGTGGCCTAAAATACATAAACAGTCATGAGACAAGGGATGACAAGGACGTGGCCTGAATAATGAAAACAGGCTGTATACATTGAACGAGGTGGTCTGAATGACGTAAACAGGCGTGAAACATGTATATGACAAGACGTGGCCTGAATAACGAAAAACTGGCTGTGTACATGATGGAAAGTGGCCTGAATGACGTGAACAGGCGTGAGGACGGAATGGACAGAAGTCGCCTGAAAAATGAAAAAGGCTGTTTACAGGAGGGATGCTGTCGGATGACGTGAACAGGTGGAAAACAAGAATGTGACACGTGTGGCAGGAAGGACGTGTGGTGGAGGTAGACACTAGCAGAAACATGGGTTGTGATGTCTGGAGGCGTGAGACATGGATAGGACAAGACATGATTGGGATGAAAAACAAACAGGTTGTGCCGTTATTTACGGCCACAGTGCGAATCGAGCCGATTGTAGCTGGACAAAAGTGGGGTGCTTGAGCCGCTATGTGCCAGAAAAGCCAGCGAATGGCGTCTACCTAACCGGCGAATCCAGCGAGCGCCACAGCAAGTAGGTGGGATAGGGTGAACTTGGAGGAGCGGGGAAGAGGACCGGAGTGCTTGCTGGATAGAACGAGGTGGCGGGGAAGCGGAGAAAAGGTAGGACGCCGGTGGCCATACTTACCTGACTGAAGCTTTAGCGAAGCGAGACTGACGTGACCTGGAATGCACTGAATGACGCCAGCGCTGAGTGCCTGTGGGAGGGGAGCTTATAAAGCCTACGCAATTTATATGTGACTTCGTGGAAGATGGCTTTATTATAGTTAACTATTTGAGTTCTTAAATGTAGTCTTTTATATAGTTATGTGACACTCTTGCTTTGCATGTTGACACTGATTAGATTAAATATTAAAACATTTAACATAAAAGAAAATTCAGAACTGATACGGATGTCAAAACAGATTTTTATTGCTCCTTCTGACCATTTCTTGTTTGTGCTGCTTCCTGCAGGTGATATGCATTGCAACCAGGACAGAGCTTTGTGCCGTAAGCACAATTTGGTAAAATATTATTTGACTTTTACATTCCCTCAAGGCTTATTAGAAAATTTGAGCATGCTTAAGCCATGGTGGCAAAACCAACTTGGTTATTACCAAAGTCAAAAACTGAATAGTATTGCCGAAGAAACACATCTCCCAGAATCCAAAGAGGCTGACCGTTCCTAGAAGGCAGGTATGTGGACTCAAATCCAACCACGCAGTATCCATTAATCTGAAATATACGAGGAGAGGAGATACTTCCAAACTTACATTTTATTTTCAAACGTTAATGCCTAAATTATACAATTAGTGCAAAGAGGAAAATCAATACTAATTAAAGGAGAATCTGTGATACCTGTAAGATGTATCCTGAAGGAGGAATAGAGAACTGGACTCCACTGATAGTAAAGCTGATTGGCGGCAGACTCTGTACATTGTTGCAGTTTACATAGTACTGTGGAGAGAAATGCAGAACATTAAGGCAATACATTCAGTAGAAACTGTCATGACACATGGTAGAAACATAGTTACCTCTCCATTTTGCCCTTCCTGGGCACTAATATATTGTAATAGGTAGCCAAGATATTGTTGTGGGATGGTTAGAAGAGGGGTTCCTGTGTCCACAATGCCCTGGCAACCCTGGCTGCACCAGCCACTTGCCTGACCATTAACAGAGAACCTGTAAAAAAAAGGGTTAAAGAGGCCAAATAATGAGCACTCCATAAAAATAAGATACTATATGAAGATTGCAGTAACAGAAAACTCATATTATCCAAATATATTCAGTATAACTATAAATGATAATGCAACAGAGCTTAGTAGCTTGTGGAACATAGTTCAACCGAAGCTGTTTTATAACTGAAAGCTTAGGGTAACTAATGTTTTGGTCAAACAAAACATGATATAAGGAACTTGACCATTGCACAAAATATGCAAATATAATGAAACATTCCACTTTTTCTGATAATGCCAGGCCAACGTAAATCCATTTTTTTTGTGCCGACAGCAAAACTTTTAATGTAATACTTACTCATCAATAGCAATCTGCCAGTAGATCTGTTGAGTTACAGGAGCCCAAATGATCTGACCAGAATACAGGCTACTGTCCACTCCCCCAAGTATCACCTCCCCAGATTGCCTAGTAAGACAGAGCATATGTTATCATCTGCATTTTCTTGGTTTGTATCCCATTTATCCAAATTCCTAAAGTGGAAGTATAAATGTAGATGTCTCCATTCAATTTATGAATTATACAGGATTTCCATAGTTTCATTCTCATTTGTGGTAAATTGCAGTACAGCTGCCTTTAATTCCTACATATACACTTTCTGTAAGCTGGAGCCTCGCAGTTCAAGGGTATCAGTAGAAGTGACAGACAATGACCGCACTTTGTTACATATTGTGTCTATACAGAATAATAATTAGCCCTCTTCAGTCAGATCTAGGTGTTATTTTATTTGTTCACATGCTCCATTAGTAAATAACTCTCTAATATTGGCAAGAAGTAAAGCAGTGCTGGAATCCAATATACAGACTATGCTTTAACTAAACAAAGGAAACATAATGATTCAGGTTATGGTTCTCTAAAGCAACGGCAAGGACATGATTTATAATTGTACCTGTTGTTGTACATGTACAACACAATGTACAAAAAATGACAGTTCTCACTCAATAAAGGGGTTGTCCTTTATGGGACATTTATGTCATAAATGTCTGTTAGGTATCTGAAGAAAGGGGCCTTTTAGTGAATAGAGAGGACTCCACACATATGTGGCATCCTCTCCATTCACTGCTATAGGATTTCCGAAAATAGCTGACTGAGCACACTTGACTATTTGTGGAAGTCCCATGGTAGTGAATGGAGATCAAGCTGCACATGCATGATGTCCTCTATTCACAACTATGGGACTTCCAAACATAATCGAGTCATCGGTCAGCTATTTTTAAAAGTCCCATAGAGTTGAATGAAGGGGTGGCCACACACATGCAGCTTGCTCTGCATTCACTTCAGAGATCTGTCTTTGAAATACGAATAGTTCCCAGAGGTGAAACCTCCACCTATCAGACATTTATGGCATATTCTATCGATAAGCCATAAATGTCCCAGATGGGAATACACACTTAAATAGTATAATGACTTACAAATGTTTAATTCTATGTTAGAATTGTCCTACTTATTTAATATCTAATTTTTTGTGCTTGATATGTCTACAGAAAACCGCTGCATAAAGCAGGCAGGTAGGATATACTGTAGAATGGGATCCCCATATCCTCTGGGGATAGGTCCAAGACCCCCATGAATGCCTGAAACCATATATAGTAGCAAACACTACATACTTCATTCGGTGAACACACTTATGATAAAGAAAGAATTTTGCCACCATCACATCTGCACTTTTGGGTCATTACAAAGTGAAAAAAGGGTTACTTGTACACAAAACAGCAATAGTGTGAGAACACTTGGTCATCCTTGATTAAGTGAACATATGGTTACTGAAACAGGGATTGGATACAGAGGTTTTACTGTATGTTGTAATACTTAACTCCACAACCAGTAGCATTAGTATTATGCTTCAGTAAGTGTAGTAGCAAATTTATGGAACATCAACAGTACCAATTTTCTAAGCACTGGCAAAACCTTCTAGTGATTTATACATGTTTGAATATTTATAAAAATACTAGACCAGGCCCTCTACATTCGAGCATAGTTTGTCTAGATTGTTTTTTTATCTGATTTATGTGATGTTGACAAATTTACTCACTCGGTAAGATAGAAGCTGAACACTGGCTGTGGAATAAGATTTTGTTGTATTAGCCCCTGCACAGCAGTTGTAGCTCCTCCTGCAGACATTGATTGATAGGCCATTCCAAAAATTCCATCAAATTTGGCATAATAAAAGAAGCTGCTCGGCTCTGTGATGCTCAGACCAAATTCCTGACTTTGAATAGAGAGACCTTGTACCTATGGGATACAATAAATACTGTCAGTCCTGACTAACCTTAGTGTCCTGTCATAAGTGCTTTATGCAATGTGTAAAATCTGCCAGCATTGTGCATAGCTATTGAAAACTGGGTAAGTATACTTTATTATTTCTATATTTTTAAGTAACAGAAGTAGTGTTGGGTGCGAATATTCGAATCGCGAATATTAATCGAGAATATCGGCACTTTGAGAGTTCACTAATATTTAGAAATTTTGTGATATATATTCGTATTTTCGAATATTCTAGATTTTATTTCATCTGAACCCATGATCCCTCCCCGCTTCTTGCCTGTGGGCCAATGAGAAGGCTGCAATGTCTTTGACTGAGCTTAGCAACATTCCTAGCAACCAATAGGAAAGTTGCCTACCCCTTACTATATAAGAACCGCCCCAGCAGCCCTTGTATGCAGTTTTTTGCAGTTCTGAGAGAGACAGCAGTGTCATTGCTGTGCTCTGTGCTTTGCTGTGTCATTACATTAGATAGTTAGATAGCTTATATATATAATACAGATAGTTAGTGGGAGATAGTCAGTGTAGGTTAGATAGTGATATAGTGTAGCTGTTTCAGTGCAGAGTGTTAGGTAGAGTGATAGGTTCTGCTGTCCATACATACATGCTAAGGACATAGTGCTGTGATGTCACAACAATACATAGTGCACAAATCAGTAATATATAGTCAGACATGCTAAAATGTGAAGTTTCACATTTTATAAAATAAAATATTCGCATCATTATTACAGATTAGCACAATCGCGAATATATTGGAGCACTCTATCTGCATATAATGTTCTGCCGTGCCAACCATTTTCTCCAGTCTCAGGAAACTTCTAGCTGCTTGGAAAATGTAGCAATAGTGACCCATGCCTATATTGCTGATTTTCACGATCAAGAAAATAATTTTTCAAATTTGCGAATATATGACGAGTATTCTACTAAATATTCACAAAATATTGCAAATTCGAATATTGCCCTTGCCACTCATCACTAAACAGAAGTTGGATCTGGGACTTTCATGCAATGTTTATTTGGAAGACAAACAAAATGGTCACCCATTTACAGCTATTCATAAAATGGTCTTTACCTTGGTATTTTTATCTAAGTTCATCAAAGCCTGTTTAGTTGTTTTAAAATTATGTAACAGTTTCATATGATGTTTTTTTTTTAAATGTCCCTAATGATTGGGTATTTATCACATAGTATGTATGTTGACCTTCTCAATATATATATTCAGAACAGAATAGTGTGTAACACGGTTTTAAAGGGATATTCCAGTTACATTTAGTTATCCCTTATCCACAGGATAAGGGATAACAGAAATCCTCCCTTATCCACAGGATAAGGGATAACTATTAGATAGGTAGGGCCCTACCACTGGGACCTCCACTGATCACAAGAACGGAGAACCTGAACCCTCTGCTGCCCCCTAAAATGAACAAAGCAGCCATCCGGGTGGATTCATAGACAGCACATGGATGCTATAAGTGTTCGGTCCATTTTTGAAATACTGTTGCTATTAGACACTTTGGAAGTGGCATGGGCCAAAATGGGCCATCTATTGTTTTGTTTTTTATACATGTGAAAAATCAATGATACACAGAGGCGAAGATCAGACAAATAGTGCAAAAATGGATGAAACATGAACATCAGCATGGAGGAAAAGTGTACCATTCTTTTCATGGAAAGAAAATGAATCTATGAATAAGGCCTAAGTCAGATGGGAAGTCCACATTGCTGTATTTGCTGATTTAAATCAATATTTGATTTTGACATTGACAAAGGGACATCCTCTATGTCTAGAGAAAAGAAGGGTTTTACACAAACATAGAAGAGGATTCTTTACGTTAAGAGCAGTGAGACTATGGAACTCTCTGCCTGAGGAGGTGGTGATGGTGAATTCACTAAAAGAGTTCAAGAGGGGCCTGAATGTATTTTACAAATACGCAAGAAGAGGATTTTTCTTCAATCTTTTTCAAGCATTGTAAGACGCCCTATACCGCTTCAAAAGATTCCATCTACCAACTATAGACAAAGTGGATTAAATCTGTGTCGATACATTCAACGTTGCTGAAAATACAAGGTAAACTCTGCTGTGTCCACTTCCGCTGGTCCGACAAGTTCAGGCAATCACCAGCTCAGCTCAGCTTCACCAGCTTCCGTTAGCCCGACGACTCCAAGCGCCTACGTCACTAACCAGCGATTGACTATCCAGCTGGACACGTGGGACGCTGAGTGAACGGGTCTGAAGTTTTGCTCCACAAGTAAGTGGAGCACTTCTGATTGGAAGGAAGTGCGGTCACTGTTTGTCAGACTACACCTGAACACAGAGTTTCCCTTGTGGGAAATTACAGCAAGGACGCTTCTGAACCTTTCTGGTTCCAACTACCCGGTAAACCGGCATTTAATGTCATGGACATCTGAGCGGTCTAATTGAACAATTCTTGCAGCCTCACTCTAGCCATTAGGTCTTATTCTTAGGAGTACTCCAGTTATTTAGGTTTGTGCGTGAGCTCCGCACTTATATACCTATTTCACACATTTATCTATGTATGTATGCTGATATGCTGACAACAAGTCAGTTTTGTTTTGATTTAGTGCATTAATAAAAATTTCATGCAAAAATACTGTGAGCCAGCCTATATTACTATTAATAGTATTACAGGTTATAGTTACTAGAGATGGGTTGTTGATCCAGGGAGTTATTCTAACAAAAGTAACCTTTTTGAGTTCTAACACATTAATAATTTTCATTAATTTATGTATACTCACTGTGACTGTGTCATAACCCAAAACTCCAGTCATGCTGCCACTCCCATAGGACATAGAAAACTGTTGGTTATTGGTGGTATATGTAGATGACTGTGCCGGATTGAACAGTGGGTGATTGGCTAATGGTTAAGAAAAGACATTTAGAGTAATAAACAAAAATGACAACGGTTTATATGATACAAATATTCCACATTATATTAACTATTAAGCATTATAGATGAGTGAATTTCCCAAATATTTATTTCAGGCCCAATTAGATTTGGTCCAAATAAAGTCACCCTGAATTAAAGGTGCCCCGATCGAAAAGTCATATATGACACTCTGAGGTCTCTGTATCCAATGCTTTTCCATCTCTTTAACGCCATTACATCATTAGTAATGATAAAATGACAGCAACATATATCCATTTAAGTGAATGGATGGTAGCTGATGGTAACAAATAGCCTGTTTAACACACTGCACGTTTTTTAAAAACTGTCCAAAAATGTATGGTGGCTGATGTTTTTAGTGAGTTATGTAGAAGGAATCACAAAAGTTTTGGATTGGAATTACATTTTTGGGGGAAATTCATAAAAATGTTGATTTCCGTAAAATTGATTCACTCATCTCTGCTCATCTATGCCCCAATACTTTACTAAATACTACATACTGCAGGCTGGACTTTGACAGTATGTAGAAGCAACCCAAAGATTTGAAGAACCAGTATCAAAGGCAACAAGAAAGTTCTGAGGTGGTGTCCCAATGCTGATCTCACCAAAGTAATAGTTCTGGAAAAATAAGAAATTACACATACTCAAGCAAAGTTTACATAATAAATGTTTAGTTACTCTAAGTACTTGTACTAAGTGGTACATACATTTAAGTACATAGGCTCATAAACCACTCCATAGTTGATTTGATTATTTAAATTGTATTTTAAAGCTGGTTCTTTCACATGCGTCTTCACAAAATCCTCCAGGATTCCTTTATCCCTCATGGTTTCTCTGATGGATTTCAGTCTCTTCAATGGGACCCTTAAACAGAAAAGATGAATTGATGTTTTGTTATCCAAAATGCATCTTTATGTTCTCTATAGCTAGTAAAACAATTTTACAGGGTTTTCTGAGACTTTTCTACTGATTACCTATCCTCTGGAAACGGCATCAGTATCTGATCAGTGGGGGTTCCTCAGGGGGAAGTGACAGCGAAACGTGTGCCGGGGCCTGGACTACAGTGGTCTATATACAAATGGCAGTTGATTGTCCCTTGGTTACTCTCTCCCTTATGCACTGTGCACTTTATATTCCTGTATACTGAGATTCTCTCTTGCAGGTACCCTGGGAGTGTTCTGGATTATGTGCAATTATTTATTTACATAGTTTATGTAGTCCTTGTTTTGTGTCTGTATAGCCACATATACATGTATTTTATTATATTTGGTAATTGTACAGTAAACACGTGTTCTACTATTAGTAGCTGTGTAGTGTATTTTTAGGGGTTATGTGGAACCAACAGTAAACATAAGGAAACCTGCAGCCCCTCACAGACTCTATTGACAGGCCTCGTCTTTTTAACCAAAAGAATAGTGCTTCATGCTGCGCTATTCTTCTTGTTAAATATGACAGCATCTCCTGATGGAGCATGTGACGGAATGGGGACAGAGCCCGACTTTGTAAGTTCTGCTGGTTACAACTAAAATCAATTGATAAGCATATGGATATTCACAGAAGACTACAGGATGGTGAATGTTGTCATTTAGCACAGGATCAGTACAAGATAAGGCCTAATGCACATGGGCATGTTTCAATTTTTGGTCTGTAAAAATTAGATCCTTGAAAAATGGATAGCATCTGTGTGCATTCAGTTTTTTTTTCACTCCCATCAATAGAATGTGGCTACTCCAATCCGTGAAAGCAGACAAAATTAAGACCTACAGTGAGTTTTTCAGACCTGACACATGGATTTGTTAAAAAACGGATGTGTGAATAGCCTCATAGAATTGTTTGGGTCCATTTTAAAGATAGACTGCATACTGAAGTACTGAAAAAATGTGGTTGTGTGCATGAGTCCTAGGTAACATATGTAAAATTACTGAACATCTAGCAATTCAGTGAAATGTTTCAGTTTTGACATATTTTGTAATATACTCACCTTACTTGCCCCTCAGACAGATGGAGGAAAATGCACAAAAGTATTAGGCACTTCATGTTGGTATCTTAAAGTTTGGTGCTGTGTGGGTAAGAGAGTTCATATTCTCCCTTTTATATAGACAAGAAAATCCTATGGCAATAAACTTTCCCTTATCCATTTTTTTATCAGTTGTTTTTAACTTTCAATACCAGATCAAAATTTGTACTGTAAAATCATACAGATAAGAACCCCTGAACAGCTAGGAAAACCAAACATAGCTTCAGTCGTTGGAAAAGTTCAAGAAATTTGTTTATTTGCGACTACATTCCACATAGAGTACAAAATAGTCTCTAAATAACTTAATGTTGGTTCCACATATAACAATATACCATAGGTCTAAAATCAGGAAAATATATAGCATAAATAGTGCATTTTTCATTTGCAGGTAAATCTAGGCCACAGTAATCATATGCCTGAATATACATTACATGGAATAAAACTAGAGAACAGAAAACAAGCGAGGGACTTGGATTTTCTACTAAAAGCAGCACTACTCAATGTCAACCTGCAGCTGCAAAAGCAAATAAAACTTTAGGATGTATAAAAACAGAAAAAATCCTGTGATCCCAATGTAATTTTTACCCTCACTATAAATCCCTCATTTTTCTAGAGATCTAAATATATGAAAGATCTCTGTTATAATGAGGGGCTTGAAAAGATTGGCTTGTTCAGCTTGGAAAAACTGAGGACGGGAAGTGATCTCAGTTACATATATAACTACATGGTTAGTTTCACACAGAGTTTTTAGGAGGTTTTGAGGCAGATTTTTCTTCAGCTTTTTCAGCCAAAGCCAGAAGTGGATTTGAAAGGAATCGGAAGAACTTGTACCTCTCCATCCTCCTGGATTCACATCCGGCTTTGGTTGGAAAAAAAAAAAAACTGACAGAAAATCTTCCTCCAAATCTCCTACAAAAAAGTCAGTGTAAACCTACCCTATGTGTGGTCACAACAAAGAACTGGTAGATGATTTATTCCCTCCAAGGACTTTACATAGGACCAGAGGACATTTATTATATGTGGAGGAAAGGTGATTTAGACATCAGTACAGGAAAGGGTACTTTAGAGTGAGTACAAAGAAGTTATAGGTTCATCAGTCTATGTATCTTAGGTTCGGCTCCTGACGTTAATGAAGCAGGATCCAACCGCACAGCTCAGGCGTGCATAGCAACAAATGTGGAAAAGGATTTAAACTTATAAAAATCTATCCTTTTTTAGGTAACCATAATAAAAGGATTGATTTTAAGAAGTTCTGATGATTTTGTATATTTGTTACTCAAACTGTGGAATTCCATACCCCAAGAAGTAGTAATGGCAGATGGTATGTCAGCATTTAAGAAAGGGCAAGATGCTTACAGTCAAGTCCATAAATATTGGGACATCGACACAACTCTAACATTTTTGGCTCTATACACCACCACAATGGATTTGAAAAGAAACAGACAAGATGTGCTTTAACTGCAGACTGTCAGCTTTAATTTGAGGGTATTTACATCCAAATCAGGTGAACGGTGTAGGAATTACAACAGTTTGCATATGTTCCTCCCACTTGTTAAGGGACCAAAAGTAATGGGGCAGAATAATAATCATAAATCAAACTTTCACTTTTTAATACTTGGTTGCAAATCCTTTGGAGTCAATTACAGCCTGAAGTCTGGAACGCATAGACATCACCAGACACTGGGTTTCATCCCTGGTGATGCTCTGCCAGGCCTCTACTGCAACTGTCTTCAGTTCTTCAGCAAGTGAAATGCATGCTCAATCGGATTCAGGTCAGGTGATTGACTTGGCCATTGCATAACATTCCACTTCTTTCCCTTAAAAAACTCTTTGGTTGCTTTTGCAGTATGCTTTGGGTCATTGTCCATCTGCACTGTGAAGTGCCGTCCAATGAGTTCTGAAGCATTTGGCTGAATATGAACAGATAATATTGCCCGAAACTCTTCAGAATTCATCCTGTTGCTTTTGTCAGCAGTCACATCATCAATAAATACAAGAGAACCAGTTCCATTGGCAGCCATACTTGCCCACGCCATGACACTACCACCACCATGCTTCACTGATGAGGTGGTATGCTTAGGATCATGAGTAGTTCCTTTTCTTCTCCATACTCTTCTCTTCCCATCACTGATGCGGACCATTCACTTGAATGGGTCTGCAAATCCGGAGATGCGGAATGGTGCAGAACGGAACCACGGAACATAACCCTACGGAAGCACTACGGAGTGCCCTATCTTTTTGCACAACGGCCAGATCGCGGACCCATTCAAGTGAATGGGTCCGCGATCTGCTGCAGGCAGCCCCACGGAGCCGCACACGCCAGTGTGAAAGAGGCCTAAGCCAGAACCAGCGATGTACCTCACATTGCTCCAGGGCTCTCCCCATTTATTACTCCAATTTCTCTGCTAGATTTATTTTAAGCTGGCAGCTCAGTGGGCATGTCCTTCTGCTGCAGCTCTCTCTTGTAACTGTCACAGCTTCTAACAGTTGATATGGCTGGTGGCAGTTGAAGGATAGAACTGAGTATGTGCGTTCATCTCAGGAAAGTGGACAGAGAAGTAAGAAAAAGAACAAATAGCAGATGGTACTGTACAGATAGATTTTATTGCGTTAGTGCAGGGATCAGCAACCTCCGACACTCCAGGTGTTGTAAAACTACAACTCCCAGTATGAAAAAAAAACATACAGTATAGACCAAAAGTTTGGACACACCTTTACATTCAAAGAGTTTTCTTTATTTTTATGACTTTGAAAATTGTAGATTCACACTAAAGGCATCAAAACTATGAATTAACACAGGTGTGAAACAACTGAAAATATGTCATACTCTAGGTTCTTCAAAGTAGCCACCTTTTGCTTTGATTACTGCTTTGCACACTTTTGGCATTCTCTTGATCAGCTTCAAGAGGTAGTCACCTGAAATGGTTTTCACTTCACAGGTGTGCCCTGTCAGGTTTAATAAGTGGCATTTCTTGCCTTATAAATGGGGTTGGGACCATCAGTTGCATTGTGGAGAAGTCAGGTGGATACGCAGCTGATAGTCCTACTGAATAGACTGTTAGCTGCTTTTTTCTTGCCATAATACAAATTCTAAGTAAAGAAAAACGAGTGGCCATCATTACTTTAAGAAATGAAGGTCAGTCAGTCTGGAAAATTGGGAAAACTTTGAAAGTGTCCCCAAGTGCAATCACAAAAACCATCAAGCGCTACAAAGAAACTGGCTCACATGCGGACCGCCCCAGGAAAGGAAGACCAAGAGTCACCTCTGCTGCCGAGGATAAGTTTATCCGAGTCACCAGCCTCAGAAATCGCAGGTTAACGGCAGCTCAGATTAGAGACCAGGTCAATGCCACACAGAGCTCTAGCAGCAGACACATTTTTAGAACAACTGTTAAGAGGAGACCGTGTGAATCAGGCCTTCATGGTAGAATATCTGCTAGGAAACCACTGCTAAGGACAGGCAACAAGCAGAAGAGACTTGTTTGGGCTAAAGAACACAAAGAATGGACATTAGACCAGTGGAAATCTGTGCTTTGGTCTGATGAGTCCAAATTTGAGATCTTTGGTTCCAACCACCGTGTCTTTGTGCGACGCAGAAAAGGTGAACGGATGGACTCTACATGCCTGGTTCCCACCGTGAAGCATGGAGGAGGAGGTGTGATGGTGTGGGGGTACTTTGCTTGTGACACTGTTGGGGATTTATAAAAAATTGAAGGCATACTGAACCAGCATGGCTACCACAGCATCTTGCAGCGGCATGCTATTCCATCCGGTTTGCATTTAGTTGGACCATCATTTATTTTTCAACAGGACAATGACCCCAAACACACCTCCAGGCTGTATAAGGGCTATTTGACCATGAAGGAGAGTGATGGGGTGCTGCGCCACATGACCTGGCCTTCACAGTCACCGGACCTGAACCCAATCGAGATGGTTTGGGGTGAGCTGGACCGCAGAGTGAAGGCAAAAGGGCCAACAAGTGCTAAGCATCTCTGGGAACTCCTTCAAGACTGTTGAAAGACCATTTCAGATGACTACCTCTTGAAGCTCATCAAGAGAATGCAAAGAGTGTGCAGAGCAGTAATCAAAGCAAAAGGTGGCTATTTTGAAGAACCTAGAATATGACATGACATATTTTTAGTTGTTTCACACTTTTTTGCTATGTATATAATTCCACATGTGTTAGGCTACTTTCACATCTGCGTTCAGGTATCCGCTCGTGAGCTCCGTTTGAAGGGGCTCACAAGCGGCCCTGAACGCAGCCGTCTGGCGCTAATGCATTCTCAGCGGAGGCGGATCCACTGAGAATGCATCCGCCTGCCAGCACTCAGCCTCCGCTCAGTGAGCGGACACCTGAACGCTGCAAGCAGCGTTCGGGTGTCCGCCTGGCTGTACGGAGGCAAGCGGATCCGTTCTGACTTACAATGTAAGTCAATGGGGACGGATCCGCTTGAAGATGACACCATATGGCTCAATCTTCAAGCGGATCCGTCCCCCATTGACTTTTAATGTAAAGTCTGAACGGATCCGCTCAGGCTACTTTCACGCTTAGAAAATTTTGCTAAGTTATAATGCAGACGGATCCGTTCTGAATGGAGCCACCGTCTGCATTAATATGAGCAGATCCGTTCAGAACGGATCCGATCGAACGCTAGTGTGAAAATAGCCTTAATTCATAGTCTTAATACCTTCAGTGTTAATCTACAATTTTCATAGTCATGAAAATAAAGAAAATTCTTTCAATGAAAAGGTGTGTCCAAACTTTTAGTCTGTACTGTATTTGCGTATGCAAATAGGGGAACATGGTGACATGAACCCTCTATTTGCATATAAATAAATAAAAGATGGTGGATTACTCACCTGTAAAAGTTGGTATATGCTGGAGAAATTCATTGGTTGAAAGGCAGGTGCCCTGTAGCTCGAGCTGAAACCTATAAAAGAAGAAAGAAGTCTGTTAGAAATCAGTTCCTGATGCGGCAGAGAAGAAACACAGACTGGACCTGCACATAAAGGAAGATGGAAAAATTATTGATACAACTAATTAAGAAGGATGAATCTTCTGGTGGAGAACATTGGCTGTGCAGCTGCTTACAAGGAGAGCGATTCAGTGTAGAACAAGATCATCAATCGGATAGTCTGGTTTGCGCTCTTATGCTTACCAGGAGCGCAGGGCTAGAAGCAGATAGAGATCTCATTGCTTCCCAGCTGTTGAGTACAGCCCCAGCTTCTCCTCCTCCTCTGAAACGCCCACGGAAAGAAAAAAAATCTTTTTCTCCCCCACAGGTTATCCCCGGCTGCAAGCAAATAAATATTCCTGCGCAATCTAGCGTGAGGAACAACGGCAAGAAAAGAGCACCCGCATCTTCAACAGCTCCGAAGCAACTGCCACCTAGTGGAAAGCATACGTATAGAAGCATTCATCAAACAGGAAAGGACAAATATTCAAGCAACACTCAGGACGGTGAGAATACTAAAAATACACAGTGTCTGTATAACACAGAGCACTGATGTAAATTTGAGTGAATTTACTTTTAATGCAGATCCTTTTTCTACAGAAAAAGTACACTTATTTAAATAATTTATATCTTTTCTATTAAACAAAGAAGCAACAAATAAGTTAATTCCAGTTTGGTCAAATTCAGACAATCAATCTGATGTACATAGTATTTCAGAACAAGACAACAATACACAAAAAATACAAACACATATATCCCGCAAATTACCAAAGGATAAAATTATGGTCCCATCTTTAGAGATGGGTAATGTCATTAAAGAGATTTCTTATAAAGAATCAATGCCGTGTCAAGTTACTCCGCTAGGATTCCATTTAACATAACATGTTAAGGAAAAACATATTTTTTTGGTTTATATTAGGGTACACCCCAAAACATTGGGAAATATATCCTGTTATAACCCCCTCCAGCCATGCTAAACAAACGTTCAGACAATACACTGGCTGCAGGGCAGGCCAGCACCTCCAAGGCGTAAAGGGCAAGCTCAGGACATATGCCCAATTTTTAGACCCAGAAGTTGAGGAGGGCATACCCATCAGTCATTACGTGTAGGCGTGCGCACACATACTGCTCCACCATGTCACACGTAAGCGGCGAATCAGGGTTCCACGCCGAAGAGGGAGGTCAATGGCTGCAATGTGATCAAGCTGATCAAGTTATTGAAGCAGAAGGATCGAATGAAAGGGCCAATTAAAGATACATTTTAGAAATTTAAGTCCCTGTCACCTATGCAGAGCAGGGGAATTTCATCGCCAGGAATGGGTTAATGTCACCCACCAATGGAACAGATGATTTTTAAAAATTTCGGTCCCTGTCAGCTATGCAGAACAGGGGTTTATTCACGGCAAAAATTGTAAAATGTCACCCAAGAATGTAACAGAAAAATTAGTAAAATGTATTAACCTGTCTACTAGGTAGAGCAGGGGTATATCACAGCCAAAAATTGGTTATTGTCACCCAACTATGTAACCGAAAAGTTAGGGAAATGTATTAAATTGGCAACTAGGTAGAGTAGGGGTATATCACAGTCAAAAATTGGTGAATTTCACCCTAAATTGTAACAGACAAATTAGTGAAATTTGTTTACCTGTCTACTAGGTAAAGCAGGGGTATATCGCAGCCAAAAATTGGTGAATTTCACTCGAAAATGTAACAGACAAATTAGTGAAATTTGTTTACCTGTCTACTAGGTAGAGCAGGGGTATATCACAGCCAAAAATTGGTGATTGTCGCCCAACTATGTAACCGAAAAGTTAGTGACATTTTTTAACCTGTCAAGTAGGTAGAGCAGGGGTATATCACAGCCAAAAATTGGTGAATTTCACCTGAAATTGTAACAGACAAATTAGTGAAATTTGTTTACCTGTCTACTAGGTAGAGCAGGGGCATATCACAGCCAAAAATTGGTGAATATCACCCAACTATGTAAACAAAAAGTTAGCTAAATTTATTAACCTGTCTACTAGGTAGAGCAGGGGTATATTGCAGCCAAAAATTGGCGAATGTCACCCGAACATGTATCAGAAAAATGTGTGAAATGTATTTACTTGTCAACTAGGTAGAGTAGGGGTATATCACAGCCAAAAATTGGTGTATTTCACTTGAAAATGTAGCAGACAAATTAGTGAAATTTGTATACCTGTCTAATAGGTAGAGCAGGGGTATATCACAGCCAAAAATTGGTGAATTTCACTTGAAAATGTAGCAGACAAATTAGTGAAATTTGTTTACCTGTCTACTAGGTAGAGCAGGGTTATATCACAGCCAAAAATTGGTGAATGTCACCCAACTTTGTAACCGAAAAGTTAGTGAAATTTATAAACCTGTCAACTAGGTAGAGCAGGGGTATATCACAGCCAAAAATTGGTGAATGTCACCCGAACATGTATCGGAAAAATGTGTGAAATTTATTAACCTGTCTACTAGGTAGAGCAGGGGTATATCGCAGCCAAAAATTGGTGAATGTCACCCGAACATGTATCAGAAAAATGTGTGAAATTTGTTTACCTGTAAACTAGGTAGAGCAGGGGTATATCACAGCCAAAGATTGGTGAATATCACCCGAAAATGCAACAGACAAATTAGTGACATTTGCTTACCTGTCTACTAGGGAGAGCAGGGGTATATCACAGCCAAATATTTGTGAATTTCACCAGAAAATGTAACAGACAAATTAGTAATATGACATAAAAAAATGTATACGTACAAATAAAAAAATTAATTATCTTGATGTATGAGGGGGAGGGCAATATGAAGTAGGAGGTTGAGGAGGCAGTGGATGTAGTGGTATAGGTGGAAGCGGCTGTGGAGGAGGACGAGGTAGCCAACACAGGTTTTTGGTTTTAATTTTTTTTATTTTTTTATTAGGGGACACCCCAAAAGAGTGGGAAATATAAAAAATACAACAATGAGCAATTGCGCTGTAGTATAACAATGGCTGGGTAAGGCTGGTATGCATGTCTATTCTGCACAAGGTACGGACGAGTCCTGTGGGATCCATGTCTGCTACATTTTAATAAACGTGAGCTTGTCCACATTGGCTGTGGACAGGCAGCTGTGCTTGTCTGCGATAACGCCCCCTGCCGTGCTAAACACACGTTCAGATAATACACTGGCTGCAGGGCAGGCCAGCACCTCTAAGGCTACTTTCACACTTGCGTTCGGGGTTCCGCTTGTGAGTTCCGTTTGAAGGCTCTCACAAGCGTCCCCGAACGGATCCGTCCAGCCCTAATGCATTCTGAATGGATGCGGATCCTCTCAGAATGCATCAGTCTGGCACCGTTTGTCCTCCGCTCCGCTCAGCAGGCGGACACCTGAACGCTGCTTGCAGCGTTCGGGTGTCCGCCTGGCTCTGCGGAGGCAAACGGATCCGTCCAGACTTACAATGTAAGTCAATGGGGACGGATCCGTTTGAAGTTGACACAGTATGGCTCAATTTTCAAATGGATCCGTCCCCCATTGACTTTCAATGTTTTCTTTTTTTTTTTTGTTCATGGTAATGCAAACGGATCCGTTCTGAACGGAGCCACCGTCTGCATTAATATGAGCGGATCCGTTCAGAACGGATCCGATCGAACGCTAGTGTGAAAGTAGCCTTTGGAGTAAAGGGCAAGCTCAGGCCATGTGCCCAATTTGGAGACCCAGAAGTTGAAGGAGACAGACCCGTCATTCAGTACGTGTAGGCGTGTGCACACATACTGCATCACCATGTTGCTGAAATGCTGCCTCCTGCTAAGAAGTTCCATATCAGCTGGTAGTGCTGGTTGTTGTGGCGTGCTGACAAAGCTTTTCCACATTTGGGCCATGCTAACCCTGTCTTCTGAGGTGCTGCCCCAGCTGCGTTGGCGACCTCTTTCTCCTCTGCCTTCGCCTTGTGCTTCCACTGTGCCCCCGCTGTCAGGTGGGAATTCCACCAGCAGCGCATCTACCAGCGTGCGCTTGTACTCGCGCATCTTACGATCGCGCTCCAGTGACGTAATTAAGGATGGTACATTGTCCTTGTAACGGGGATCCAGCAGCGTGGCCATCCAGTAATCAGCACAAGTTAGAATGTGGGCAACTCGGCGGTCGTGGCGGAGACACTGCAGCATGTAATCGCTCATGTGTGCCAGGCTGCTCAGAAGCTACGAAAAGCTGTCCTCTGTGGGAAGTGTACCGTCTGTGTCCTCTGTGTAGTGTCCCACTAGGTATAGGCGGGCACTGCACAGGTTAATGTGTTTCATTGCATTGAATGTCATGTGCATGTTTTCCCCTGTGTTATCTGGGTGTCAGGCCTGTCAGGGTGTAATTTAGCCTCCCAGATGTTAGAGGGAGCTAGAGAGCCCTAGATACATATAGGAAGGCCCAGACAGGAGAGAGTTAGTTCATTCCAGGGGACTAGAGGAGTTACTTCGTCCACCTGAAGCTCCTGAGGCTAGGATTAGCTCAGTAGAGGCACCCCAGTTGCAGGACAGAACCTCCTGGGAGAAACCCACAGTCAATCAACATCCAAGTGAGGAAACTCCAGGGTAAGCTAAGTGACCCTGATGGGCAGATGCAAATAGAAAGTGCAGCAAGAATCTAATACCTGAGGAAGATATAATTACCAAGGATTTAAGCCACCCTTTAGGCATCCGGGCCTTGGGAGATAAAGCCAGAGCAGGAGTTCTAGAAAGGACAGTGTACGTTGATTCTGAGGAAAGGTACAACCTGCTGCTGAGTGCTTGTGAATTTACCCTCTGCGTATCTTGCATAACTCATACCTGCCGTTTTGTGAATAAGCCTACTTGTGGAACTGTGATTGAAAGACTGTGTGACCACCTGCTGTACAAAGTTGGATTGTTCAGTAAAGTTACGTTTGGTTCACTATTCTACCTGTGTACCTTCATCATTCCAACTACCAACCAGTGTGCCACCGTCTAAGGCACTGGCGTTACGAACCTTAAAGGGACCTTGCCCCAGGCACTCAAAATACCCGTAACATCCAGGGCACCTCATCCACCATCAGGCCTGGTCCTTACATACAGAGTGTGCCCCAGAGGAACCGTGTCTACCTCTCCTTCACTGCCACGCGCCTGCCCAGGGTTCTCCAATACAGTGAGTAACCCTCAATTGCCCATAACCATGACCTCACTTCGCTATACCCTGCAGGTCTGGCGTGTTGCATCTGTATCCCTGCAGCCACGTACCAGTGATGACCATTAGCTGGTTTGGGTGCCACCCTGCTGTGAACACGATTCCTCCTCCTCCATCTCCTCCTTTCATCCTCCACCTCATCATCCTCCAGAACTGTGCCCTGGCTGGACAATTGTGTACCTGGCGTTTGTGGGTGCAGGAACCCACCCTTAGAGCCACTTCTGAATGACTGGCTGGAAACCCTATGAAATGATCCCTTTTCCGCCTCCTCCTCCTGTGCCACATCCATCATCGCCCAAAGTGTTTTTTCAAGGAGGCATAGAAGTGGTATAGTAATGCTGAGAATGGCGTCATCGGCACTGGCCAGGTTAGTGGAGTACTCAAAACTGCGCAACAAGGAACACAGGTCTCGCATGGAGGCCCAGTCATTGGTGGTGAAGTGGTGCTGTTCCGCAGAGCGACTCACCGTGCGTGCTGCAGCTAAAACTCCGCTATCGGCTGCTGCTGCTCGCACAGTCTGCCCAGCATGTGCAAGGCGGCCCACACTTTATGCAGCAGCTCTGAAGCTCTGACATATCGGTGTAATTTTTAAGGAACCTCTGCACCACCAAATTCAGCACATGCGCCATGCAAGGGATGTGCGTCAAACTGGCTAGTCCCACAGCTGCTACGAGATTTCGCTCATTATCGCACACCACCAGGCCGGGCTTGAGTCTCACTGACACCAACCACTCATCGGTCTGTTGTTCCTTGCCCATCCACAGCTCCTGTGTGGTGTGGGGTTTGTCCCCCAAACAGATACATTTTAAAACTGCCTGCTGTCGTTTTCCCCTGGCTGTGCTGAAGTTGGTGGTGAAGGTGTTACGCTGACCGGATCAGGAGCCGGTAGAGAATGAGGAAGCGGAGTAGGAGGAGGAAGGACATGCGCAAAACTACCATCCACCTCAGGCCCAGCCGCCACTGCATTTACCCAGTGTGCTGTTAGGGAGATATAACGTCCCTGACCGTGCTTACTGGTCCACTTATCCGTAGTTAGGTGCACCTTGCCACAGATGGCGTTGCGCAGTGCAAACCTGATTTTGTCCCCCACTTGATTGTGCAGGAAAGGGATGGCTCACCTGGAAAAGTAGTGGTGGCTGGACACAACGTACTGTGGGACAGCCACCGCCATAAGGCTTTTAAAACTCTCTGTCTCCACCAGACGGAATGACAGCATTTCAAAGGCCAGTCATTTTGAAATGCTGGCATTCGGAGCCAGGGATCGCGGGTGGGTAGGGGAGTACTTCCTCTTCCGCTCCAGTGTTCATCTGTCATCATCCGAGACGGGCTGCGGTTGTCCTCCCATGTACTCATCTTGAAACATAAGTTGTTGGGCATTGGCATACTCAATCTCTTCCACTTCTGGGGCAGGGCTATGTGGATGGCCATGGGAAACACTGCTAGCAGAGTCATCAAAAAGCAGAAGAGACTGCTGCAGGATATGGGGCTCAGACTGTTTGACTGATTTGCAAGGGGGTGAGGTGAAAGACTGATGGACATTGGCTGCAGGTGCTAACTCTGATCTTTCAGCAGGAGACTGGGTGGGAGACAATGTGAAGGAACTGGAGGCACTGTCAGCAACCCAATCTACTATTGCCTGTACTTGTTCTGGCCTCACCATTCGTAGAGCCGCATTTTAGCATTTTGCCCAAAATGACAGGGGTTTTTTTAATAACAGAATATGACAGAAGTATATAACGCTTGTATTTCACACTGACAGATGCAGCAAGGGCTGTAAAATTTAGTATTTTGCCCAAAAAGTTTTTTTTAAGTGTTTTTTTAAAACCCAGAAAATGATTGCAGTATTTCAAGCTTAAATTTCACATTGACAAATGCTGCATAGGCCCCAGATGTAGGGTATTGCCATAAATGAGTGCTTTTTTAAACCCAGAAAATTATTGCTGTATTTCAAGCTTGTATTTAACAATGACAGATGCAGCAAATGCCGCAAAATTAGGAATATGACAGCAGTATATAACGCTTGTATTTCACACTGACATATACAGCAAGGGCTGTAAAATTTAGTATTTTGCCCAAAAAGGGTGTTTTTTAAAACCCGGAAAATTATTGCAGTATTTCAAGCTTAAATTTCGCACTGACAAATGCTGCATAGGCCCCAGATGTAGGGTATTGCCAAAAATGGGTGCTTTTTTAAACCCAGAAAATTATTGCTGTATTTCAAGCTTCTATTTGACTGAATGCACATGAATTTGACTAAATGCACATATGCTGTGCTGGTGCACTGAACTTGCATAAAATGTCCGCCGCCGCCCACCTAACTAACAGATGGATACAAGTTATTTTTCTGTGTCACTGGGCTCAGGGCAGGGTAAAAAGATTCTGCACTGCACCCACAAAACAAAATCTAGGTAGATCGCTGAGTCAGCAAGCACTTCAGATTAAAGATTCTGTCCTATTCTCTCCCTTACAGCGGCAGCATCCTATTCCTAAACTAATCAGAGCAGAGTTTCGTGCAGCGCTATGTGACTCAAGCTTATATAGAGGCTGGGTAACATGCTACATTGGCCAATCACAGCCATGCTTTAGTAGGCATGACTGTGATGGCTTCTAACGGCACACAAGTTAAACACTTGTTGATTGGCTGCACTGCAGCCTTTCAAGAAGCGCCATTAAATCACTGGACAATGAAACCAAAACCAAACTTTAACTGAAATGTTCGAGTTCGGGTCCGGGGTCCAAAAATCCAAAAGTTCGGTATGAACCCGATCTTTACAGTTCGGGTTCGCTCAACCCTAGTTACAAGGATTTAGAATTTATGCAGCCGTCATGGGGGGAAAACATCCAGAAGTATGTAGTGGTCTTTTCCATCACCAAGACAGCATATTAGAGGCATATAAAATTTTGGGGTCACTGCTTGGCAAAATTATGACAAATCTTTTCGTCAAAAACTTGCAGTTTACCCAGAACTAAATTGGCGTGAAAAAGACGTAGGATTGTGGATCAATCTTATGCTTCCGCAGAGGTCGAATTTTTTTGGACAGCAAACACCCAAAAAAGCTGCCAATCAACAAGCATTTAATTGTCTGACCTTAGAAGCCATCACACCCATGCCTACTAATGGCATGGCTGTGATTGGCTAGTGTAGCATGTGACCCAGCCTCTATATAAGCTGGAGTCACGTAGAGCTGCATGTCACTCTGCTGTGCTTGGTGTAGGGAGAGGATGCTGCTGGTGATTTCAGGGAGAGAAATGGACTGAATCTTTGCTCAAAACCTGAATCTAACTCAGCGATCTACATACATTGCGTTTTGTGGGTGCAGGGCACAATTTTATTATCCTGCCCTGAGCCCAGTGACCGAAAAAAAAAACTTTTATAAGTCAGTTAGGTGGGTGGCGGCGGCGGCCATTTTATGCAAGCTCAGTGCACTACCACTGCTTCTGAGCTTTTGGGACATTGAAAATCACCATTTTTGGGGCAATTTACAACATCTGGTGCATTTGCAGGCTTAGTCAGTGTGAAATTTAAGCTAGAAATGCAGCCATCATTTTCTGGGTTTTTAAAAACACACTTTTTTGCCAGAAAAGACTATTTTCCAGATCTTCAAGTGTTAAATTCAAGTTTAATATATACAGCTTTTATATTCTGTTACAAAAAAAAAACACTTTTTGGGCAATATACAACATCTGGATTAGTCAGTGTGCCATTTAAGCTAGAAATACAGCCATAATTTTCTTGATTTTTAAAAACTATATTTTTTTGCCAGATTCCACTATTTTTCTGTCCTTGCAGCATCAGCATGTGTGAAATTCCAGGGTTATATACTGCTGTCAAATTCAGTTATTAAACAAACACCCGTTTGGGCAAAAAAAAATTTGTTGGCAGCCTTTGCTGCAGATGTCATTGTGAGATACCGCCTTTACATACTGTCTTTCTATTCAGTTATTTGAAATAAAGCCATTTTGGGCATAATTCTTTGATAGCGTTCTAGTGTGGATCAGGGTGTGTGAGATACACCATTAAAATACAGGGGTTCTATTCACGTATTTGAAATACAGCCATTTTGGGCAAACTAAATTAAAAGAAGGCCTAATCTGTTTCAGGGTGTGTGAGATACACCCTTTAAATACAGGGGTTTGGTTATTTTATTAAAAAAACACCTTTTTTTGTGCAAAATACACAATTCTTCAGGCCTTGCAGCATCTTGACGTTTGAAATTCGAGGGTTATATACTGCTGCTATATTCAGTTATTAAACAAACACCCGGTTGGGCAAAAAAAGTTTATTTGGCAGCCTTTGCTGTATATGTCATTGTGAGATACACCCTTTATATATTTGGGTTATATTTAGATATTAGAAAAAACGCACAAATCTTTGAGGCCTAGTGTGGGTCAGGCCGTGTGAGATACACCCTGTATATACAGGGCTTATATTCTTCTATTAATTAAACACCCTTTTTGGGGCAAAATACACAATATTTCAGGCCTTGCAGCATCTTGACATTTGAAATTCCAGGGTTATATACTGCTGCCATATTCAGTTATTAAACAAACACCCGTTTGGGCAAAAAAGTTTATTCAGCAGCCGTTGCTGCATATGTCAATGTGAGATACACCCCAGTGGAACAGCACCATTTTCCCCGCCAATGACTTGGCCTCCATGCAAGACCTGTGGTCCTTGTTGCACTGTTTGAAGTACTCCACCAACATGGCCAGTGCCGATAACGCCGTTCTCAGCGTTACTATGCCACTTCTATGCCTCATTGAAAAAACGCTCCTGGCAATGATGGAAGAGGATGTGGCACAGGAGGAGGAGGAGGAAGAGGGATCATTTTGTAGGGTTTCCAACCAGTCATTCCCAAGTGGCTCCGAGGGTGGGTTCCTGCACCCACAAATACCAGGTACACAATTGTGGAAGAGGAGGAACCATGTTCACAGCAGGGTGGCACCCAGGGATACAGAGGACACAGACGATACACCTCCCACAGAGGACAGCTTTTTGTTGCCTCTGGGCAGCCTGGCACACATGAGTGATTATATGCTGCAGTGTCTCTGAAACGACTGCCATGTTGCCCACATTCTAACTTGTGCTGATTACTGGGTGGCCACGCTGCTGGATCCCTGTTACAAGGACAACGTACTGTCCTTAATACCGTCACTGGAGCGTTATCGTAAGATGCGCGAGTACAAGCGCACGCTGGTAGACGCGCCGCTGGTGACATTCCCACCTGACAGCGGGGGCACAGTGGAAGCACAAGGCGAAGGTAGAGGACGAGGAAGAGGTTGCCCACGCAGCTCAGAAGGCAGGGTTAGCATGGCCGAAATGTGGAAAAGCTTTGTCAGCACGCCACAGCAACCAGCACCACCAGCTGATATGGAACGTCTTAGCAGGAGGCAGCATTTCAGAAACATGGTGGAGCAGTATGTGTGCACATGCCTACACATACTGAATGACGGGTCTGACCCCTTCAACTTCTGGGTCTCCAAATTGGGCAAATGGCCTGAGCTTGCCCTTTACACCTTGAAGGTGCTGGCCTTCTCTGCAGCCAGTGTATTATCTGAACGTGTGTTTAAAGGGAACCTGTCACCAGTTTTATGGTGTCCTAACTAAGGGCAACATAAATAAGTGACTGATTCCCTTAGCAAAATGCTGGGTCACTTTCTTTAATTGACCCAGTCAATCTGCCAACATCTTGTATTGAAACGCTCCAGCTGATAATGATGAGTCATGAATATTCATGAGATCCTGACTCCTGACCTACCTGCTGCTGAATGACAGTTATTTTCCATATGAATCAGCAGCAGGTAGGCAGGGGAGTGGCTATAGCTGTGAATTAAATAAACGCTGGACTCAATGACATCACGCTGGACTCCAATCAGCTCATTAGCATGCGGCATGCAGCATATTTGTGTGTATATTATGAGGTAACCATCTGTCACACCAGTAAGTGAATACATCTAAGGTACTTTTTAGTAGTAAATGATTGTATATAATTAGTTAGATTATGATCCACATGACAGGTTCCCTTTTACACGGCAGGGGGCGTCACCACAGACAAGCGCAGCCGCCTGTCCACAGCCAATGTGGACAAACTCACGTTCATTAAAATAAACCAGGCATGGATCCCTCAGGACTTGTCCATACCTTGTGCAGAATAGACATGTATACCAGCACTAACCAACCATTGTTATACTGCAGTGCAAATTCTCAATCTTGTATTTTGGATATTTCACACTCTTTTATAGTGTACCTTAATTTAAAAAAATGAAATGAAAACCAAAAACCTGTGTTGGCTACCTCGTCCTCCTCCACCACCACTTCCACCTACACTGCTAAATCCACAGCCTCCTCAAACTCCTACTCCATGTGGAACTCCACCTAATAAATCACTTTTTTATTTTTATTTGTACGTATTTTATTTTATATCATTTCACTACTTTGTCAGTTACAGTTTCTGGTGAAATTCACAAATTTTTGGGTGTATAGTACCACTGCTATATCTAGTAGACAGGTTAAAAAAAATATTGTCATTTACATTTTCTGTTGAAATTCACAAATTTTTGGGTGTGATGTACCACTGCTATACCTAGTAGATAGGTTAACAAAAAAAATTGGTCTGTTACATTTTTGGGTGAAATTCACCAATTTTTGGGTGTAATATATCCCTCCTCTACCTAGTTGACAGCTTAATAAATTTCAATAATTTTTCTTTTACATTTTTGGTTGACAAAAAACAATTTTTTACTGTTATAGACCCCTGCTCTAACAAGTAACATAGTACATAGTACATAAGGCCGAAAAAAGACATTTGTCCATCCAGTTCGGCCTGTTATCCCGCAAGTTGATCCAGAGGAAGACCCCTCTCTAGTAGCTATAGCCTGTAATATTATTAAGCTCCAGAAATACGTCCAGGCCCCTCTTGAATTCCTTTATTGTACTCACCATCACCACCTCCTCAGGCAGAGAGTTCCATATTCTCACTGCTCTTACCGTAAAGAATCCTTTTCTATGTTTGTGTACAAACCTTCTTTCCTCCAGGCGCAGAGGATGTCCCCTCGTCACAGTCACAGTCCTGGGGATAAATAGCTGATGGGATAGATCTCTGTACTGACCCTTGATATATTTATACATATTAATTAGACAGGTTAATTAATTTCACTAATTTTTCTGTTACATTCTTGGGTTGACATTATACAATTTTAGACGTGAATAAACCTCTGCTCTGCATAGGTGACAGGGAATAACATTTTTATAAATTCTTCAATAATTAATGCGCGCCACATCCTTTCATTCAATGCTTAAACTTTAAAAAGTTGTCACACTTTTATGCTATAATAATTTCTCCCATAATTCAACTCTATAATTTTAAATTTGAAAAAATGTATCCTCCCTTGGATGTGGTCTTTCTTTCTCACGCTCCCTCTCTCACGTGGAACCGTGATTCCCTGCCACCCGTGATCACCATGGTAGGCGCAGAAAAGAACATCGAAATTTCATAGACTAGATATCAAATTGGATCGTGAACATCACGGGGATGTGCGACATGGACGCACACGCCTACACGAACTGACTGACAGGGGTCATCCCCTGCAACTTCTGGGTCTCCAAATTTGTCACATGGCCTGAGCTTGCCCTTTACCCCTTGGAGGTGTTGGCCTGCCCTGCAGCCAGTGTAATGTCAGAACTCTGAACGTGTGTTTAGCATGACTGCAGGGGGTTGGAAAACACGATTCTTCTGATTGCCATAATCTATTAACAACGTTCATAAATATTATGAAATATTTAAATGTACCTTTAGCTGAAGAAAAAACGGTACTGCCTACAAATGTCAAAATGATACAAAAAAATCAATTCTGCTTGTATATTATTATCTAATTTATTAGCTGTAAAAAAAAAAAAAAAACACTTTACAGAAACTGCAATCTGCTCTTTACATTTCTTTACTAGAGTGATACCTATAGGCAGAGTTTTTTCATAAAGATTGTATGCGGCAAAGCAGTGGTTTATGGGGCCATATATCACAAAAAATGGTCTGCATGTATATGGCCCAAAAAATTGATAGAATTGGATTATTTAAAAAACATTGTCTTTTTGGAATTATTTCCGGTTCTAGTTGCTTTAACGATTTGGAAAGATGACTTTAAAAATAGACGTATATTACTTTTTTCTGATTACAATGGAGTCGTTTTTACAATAAACAATCAGCTAAATCACAAATAGTAATTAATTTGTTAAGACAAATTATGTTAATTTGTTTAGAAAATAATATTTGGTTGAAAGTAGAGTTGAGCGAACACCTGGATGTTCGGGTTTGAGAAGTTCGGCCGAACTTCCCGAAAATGTTCGGGTTCGGGATCCGAACCCGATCCGAACTTCGTCCCGAACCCGAACCCCATTGAAGTCAATGGGGACCCGAACTTTTCGGCACTAAAACGGCTGTAAAACAGCCCAGGAAAGGGCTAGAGGGCTGCAAAAGGCAGCAACATGTAGGTAAATCCCCTGCAAACAAATGCGGATAGGGAAATGAATTAAAATAAAAATTAAATAAATAAAAAATAACCAAAATCAATTGGAGAGAGGTCCCATAGCAGAGAATCTGGCTTCCCGTCACCCACCACTGGAACAGTCCATTCTCAGATATTTAGGCCCCGGCACCCAGGCAGAGGAGAGAGGTCCCGTAACAGAGAATCTGGCTTCATGTCAGCAGAGAATCAGTCTTCATGTCATAGCAGAGAATCAGGCTTCACGTCACCCACCAATGCAACAGTCCATTGTCAGATATTTAGGCCCAGCACCCAGGCAGAGGAGAGAGGTCCTGTAACAGAGGATCTGGCTTCATGTCAGCAGAGAATCAGTCTTCATATCATAGCAGAGAATCAGGCTTCACGTCAGCCACCAATGCAACAGTCCATTGTCAGATATTTAGGCCCAGCACCCAGGCAGAGGAGAGAGGTCCTGTAACAGAGGATCTGGCTTCATGTCAGCAGAGAATCAGTCTTCATATCATAGCAGAGAATCAGGCTTCATGTCACCCACCACTGCAACAGTCCATTTTCATAAATTTAGGCGCAGCACCCAGGCAGAGGAGAGAGGTCCCGTAACAGACAATCTGGCTTCATGTCAGCAGAGAATCAGTCTTCATGTCATAGCAGAGAATCAGGCTTCACGTCACCCACCACTGTAAGAGTCCATTTTCATAAATTTAGGCCCAGCACCCAGGCAGAGGAGAGAGGTCCCGTAACAGACAATCTGGCTTCATGTCAGCAGAGAATCAGTCTTCATGTCATAGCAGAGAATCAGGCTTCACGTCACCCACCACTGCAACAGTCCATTTTCATAAATTTAGGCCCAGCACCCAGGCAGAGGAGAGAGGTCCCGTAACAGACAATCTGGCTTCATGTCAGCAGAGAATTAGTCTGCATGTCATAGCAGAGAATCAGGCTTCAGGTCAGCCACCAATGCAACAGTCCATTGTCAGATATTTAGGCCCAGCACCCAGGCAGAGGAGAGAGGTCCCGTAACAGAGGATCTGGCTTCATGTCAGCAGAGAATCAGTCTTCATATCATAGCAGAGAATCAGGCTTCACGTCACCCACCACTGCAACAGTCCATTTTCATAAATGTAGGCCCAGCACCCAGGCAGAGGAGAGAGGTCCCGTAACAGACAATCTGGCTTCATGTCAGCAGAGAATCAGTCTTCATGTCATAGCAGAGAATCAGGCTTCACGTCACCCACCACTGCAACAGTCCATTTTCATAAATTTAGGCCCAGCACCCAGGCAGAGGGGAGAGGTCCCGTAACAGACAATCTGTCTTCATGTCAGCAGAGAATCAGTCTTCATGTCATAGCAGAGAATCAGGCTTCACGTCACCCACCACTGTAAGAGTCCATTTTCATAAATTTAGGCCCAGCACCCAGGCAGAGGAGAGAGGTCCCGTAACAGACAATCTGGCTTCATGTCAGCAGAGAATCAGTCTTCATGTCATAGCAGAAAATCAGGCTTCACGTCACCCACCACTGCAACAGTCCATTTTCATAAATTTAGGCCCAGCACCCAGGCAGAGGAGAGAGGTCCCGTAACAGACAATCTGGCTTCATGTCAGCAGAGAATTAGTCTGCATGTCATAGCAGAGAATCAGGCTTCACGTCAGCCACCAATGCAACAGTCCATTGTCAGATATTTAGGCCCAGCACCCAGGCAGAGGAGAGAGGTCCCGTAACAGAAGATCTGGCTTCATGTCAGCAGAGAATCAGTCTTCATATCATAGCAGAGAATCAGGCTTCATGTCACCTACCACTGCAACAGTCCATTTTCATAAATTTAGGCCCAGCACCCAGGCAGAGGAGAGAGGTCCCGTAACAGACAATCTGGCTTCATGTCAGCAGAGAATCAGTCTTCATGTCATAGCAGAGAATCAGGCTTCACGTCACCCAACATTGGAACAGTCCATTGGCATATATTTAGGCCCTGGCACCCAGACAGAGGAGAGGTTCATTCAACTTTGGGTAGCCTCGCAATATAATGGTAAAATGAAAATAAAAATAGGATTGAATGAGGAAGTGCCCTGGAGTCCAATAATATATGGTTAAGGGGAGGTAGTTAATGTCTAATCTGGACAAGGGACGGACAGGTCCTGTGGGATCCATGCCTGGTTCATTTTTATGAACGTCAGCTTGTCCACATTGGCTGTAGACAGGTGGCTGCGTTTGTCTGTAATGACGCCCCCTGCCGTGCTGAATACACGTTCAGACAAAACGCTGGCCGCCGGGCAGGCCAGCACCTCCAAGGCATAAAAGGCTAGCTCTGGCCACGTGGACAATCTAGAGACCCAGAAGTTGAATGGGGCCGAACCATCAGTCAGTACGTGGAGGGGTGTGCACACGTACTGTTCCACCATGTTAGTGAAATGTTGCCTCCTGCTAACACGTTGCGTATCAGGTGGTGGTGCAGTTAGATGGCGTGTTGACAAAAGTTTTCCACATCTCTGCCATGCTAACCCTGCCCTCAGAGGAGCTGGCCGTGACACAGCTGCCTTGGCGACCTCTTGCAGTTAGATGGCGTGTTGACAAAAGTTTTCCACATCTCTGCCATGCTAACCCTGCCCTCAGAGGAGCTGGCCGTGACACAGCTGCCTTGGCGACCTCTTGCTCTGCCTTGGCCTTGGGCTTCCACTTGTTTCCCTGTGACATTTGGGAATGCTCTCAGTAGCGCGTCTACCAACGTGCGCTTGTACTCGCGCATCTTCCTATCACGCTCCAGTGCAGGAAGTAAGGTGGGCACATTGTCTTTGTAGCGTGGATCCAGCAGGGTGGCAACCCAGTAGTCCGCACAGGTTAAAATGTGGGCAACTCTGCTGTTGTTGCGCAGGCACTGCAGCATGTAGTCGCTCATGTGTGCCAGGCTGCCCAGGGGTAAGGACAAGCTGTCCTCTGTGGGAGGCGTATCGTCATCGTCCTGCCTTTCCCCCCAGCCACGTACCAGTGATGGACCCGAGCTGCGTTGGGTGCCACCCCGCTGTGACCATGCTTCATCCTCATCCTCCTCCACCTCCTCCTCATCCTCGTCCTCCTCGTCCTCCAGTAGTGGGCCCTGGCTGGCCACATTTGTACCTGGCCTCTGCTGTTGCAAAAAACCTCCCTCTGAGTCACTTCGAAGAGACTGGCCTGAAAGTGCTAAAAATGACCCCTCTTCCTCCTCCTCCTCCTCCTGGGCCACCTCCTCTTCCATCATCGCCCTTAGTGTTTTCTCAAGGAGACATAGAAGTGGTATTGTAACGCTGATAACGGCGTCATCGCCACTGGCCATGTTGGTGGAGTACGCGAAACAGCGCAACAGGGCACACAGGTCTCGCATGGAGGCCCAGTCATTGGTGGTGAAGTGGTGCTGTTCTGTAGTGCGACTGACCCGTGCGTGCTGCAGCTGAAACTCCACTATGGCCTGCTGCTGCTCGCACAGTCTGTCCAGCATGTGCAAGGTGGAGTTCCGCCCATTATCACACACCACCAGGCCGGGCTTGAGGCTCACCGGCAGCAACCACTCGTCGGTCTGTTGTTCTATACCCCGCCACAACTCCTGTGCGGTGTGGGGCCTGTCCCCCAAACATATGAGTTTCAGAATGGCCTGCTGACATTTACCCCGGGCTGTGCTGAAGTTGGTGGTGAAGGTGTGTGGCTGACTGGATGAGCAGGTGGAAGAAGAGGAGGAGGAAGCCGAGAAGGAGGAGGTGGCAACAGGAGGCAAAGAATGTTGTCCTGCGATCCTTGGCGGCGGAAGGACGTGCGCCAAACAGCTCTCCGCCTGGGGCCCAGCTACCACTACATTTACCCAGTGTGCAGTTAGGGAGATATAGCGTCCCTGGCCTTGCTTACTGGTCCACGTATCTGTGGTTAGGTGGACCTTGCTACAAATGGCGTTGCGCAGTGCACACTTGATTTTATCGGATACTTGGTTGTGCAGGGAAGGCACGGCTCTCTTGGAGAAGTAGTGGCGGCTGGGAACAACATACTGTGGGACAGCAAGCGACATGAGCTGTTTGAAGCTGTCTGTGTCCACCAGCCTAAATGACAGCATTTCATAGGCCAGTAGTTTAGAAATGCTGGCATTCAGGGCCAGGGATCGAGGGTGGCTAGGTGGGAATTTACGCTTTCTCTCAAATGTTTGTGAGATGGAGAGCTGAACGCTGGCGTGTGACATGGTTGAGACGCTTGGTGACAGAGGTGGTGGTGGTGTTGGTGGTACATCCCCTGTTTGCTGGGCGGCAGGTGCCAACGTTCCTCCAGAGGCGGAGGAAGAGGCCGAGGCGGCAGCAGCAGAAGAGGCCGAGGCGGCAGCAGCAGAAGAGGTAGCAGGGGGAGCCTGAGTGACTTCCTTGGTTTTAAGGTGTTTACTCCACTGCAGTTCATGCTTTGCATGCAGGTGCCTGGTCATGCAGGTTGTGCTCAGGTTCAGAACGTTAATGCCTCGCTTCAGGCTCTGATGGCACAGCGTGCAAACCACTCGGGTCTTGTCGTCAGCACATTGTTTGAAGAAGTGCCATGCCAGGGAACTCCTTGAAGCTGCCTTTGGGGTGCTCGGTCCCAGATGGCGGCGGTCAGTAGCAGGCGGAGTCTCTTGGCGGCGGGTGTTCTGCTTTTGCCCACTGCTCCCTCTTTTGCTACGCTGTTGGCTCGGTCTCACCACTGTCTCTTCCTCCGAACTGTTAAAGTCAGTGGCACGACCTTCATTCCATGTGGGGTCTAGGACCTCATCGTCCCCTGCATCGTCTTCCACCCAGTCTTGATCCCTGACCTCCTGTTCAGTCTGCACACTGCAGAAAGACGCAGCAGTTGGCACCTGTGTTTCGTCATCATCAGAGACATGCTGAGGTGGTATTCCCATGTCCTCATCATCAGGAAACATAAGTGGTTGTGCGTCAGTGCAGTCTATGTCTTCCACCGCTGGGGAAGGGCTAGGTGGATGCCCTTGGGAAACCCTGCCAGCAGAGTCTTCAAACAGCATAAGAGACTGCTGTATAATTTGAGGCTCAGACAGTTTCCCTGATATGCATGGGGGTGATGTGACAGACTGATGGGGTTGGTTTTCAGGCGCCATCTGTGCGCTTTCTGCAGAAGACTGGGTGGGAGATAATGTGAACGTGCTGGATCCACTGTCGGCCACCCAATTGACTAATGCCTGTACCTGCTCAGGCCTTACCATCCTTAGAACGGCATTGGGCCCCACCAAATATCGCTGTAAATTCTGGCGGCTACTGGGACCTGAGGTAGTTGGTACACTAGGACGTGTGGATGTGGCCATGTCCACGTCCGCGTCCCTTACTAGATGTTTTCCTCATTGTTATGGTTCACCACAACAACAAAAATATTATTTGGCCCAATGTATTGTATTCAAATTCAGCTGAATATAAATTTGAGGCCTAGTATTTAGGCGCTGGGTGACCGGTATGGATTTACTAACAGAATTAGACTTGGAAATGCACAGTAGCGTGTGCGTGAAGTTATTCTGAATGACCCTATGTGCACCTTGAATATTATATACCCTTTTAGGGATAGATTTCAAATAGCTCTGATATAGCAGAAACCACTAAATTATGAAATTGCTAAATTGGGAATTGTATTTCAACCCTGAACAAAAAATGTGCTTTAACGGACACTAAATAACTTGCCCAGCCACAACAGTACAGCGGTAACGACAGATTTAGCGGGATATAAATTTGAGGCCTAGTATTTAGGTGCTGGGTGACCGGAATGGATTTACTAACAGAATTAGACTTGGAAATGCACAGTAGCGTGTGTGTGAAGTTATTCTGAATGACCCTATGTGCACCTTGAATATTATATACCCTTTTAGGGATAGATTTCAAATAGCTCTGATATAGCAGAAACCACTAAATTATGAAATTGCTAAATTGGGAATTGTATTTCAACCCAGAACAAAAAATGTGCTTTGACGGACACTAAATAACTTGCCCATCCACAACAGGACAGCGGTAACGACAGATTTAGCGGGATATAAATTTGAGGCCTAGTATTTAGGCGCTGGGTGACCGGTATGGATTTACTAACAGAATTAGACTTGGAAATGCACAGTAGCGTGTGTGTGAAGTTATTCTGAATGACCCTATGTGCACCTTGAATATTATATACCCTTTTAGGGATAGATTTCAAATAGCTCTGATATAGCAGAAACCACTAAATTATGAAATTGCTAAATTGGGAATTGTATTTCAACCCTGAACAAAAAATGTGCTTTAACGGACACTAAATAACTTGCCCAGCCACAACAGTACAGCGGTAACGACAGATTTAGCGGGATATAAATTTGAGGCCTAGTATTTAGGTGCTGGGTGACCGGAATGGATTTACTAACAGAATTAGACTTGGAAATGCACAGTAGCGTGTGTGTGAAGTTATTCTGAATGACCCTATGTGCACCTTGAATATTATATACCCTTTTAGGGATAGATTTCAAATAGCTCTGATATAGCAGAAACCACTAAATTATGAAATTGCTAAATTGGGAATTGTATTTAAACCCAGAACAAAAAATGTGCTTTGACGGACACTAAATAACTTGCCCATCCACAACAGGACAGCGGTAACGACAGATTTAGCGGGATATAAATTTGAGGCCTAGTATTTAGGCGCTGCTTGACCGGTATGGATTTAGTGACAGAATTAGACTTGGAAATGCACAGTAGCGTGTGTGTGAAGTTATTCTGAATGACCCTATGTGCACCTTGAATATTATATACCCTTTTAGGGATAGATTTCAAATAGCTCTGATATAGCAGAAACCACTAAATTATGAAATTGCTAAATTGGGAATTGTATTTCAACCCTGAACAAAAAATGTGCTTTAACGGACACTAAATAACTTGCCCAGCCACAACAGTACAGCGGTAACGACAGATTTAGCTGGATATAAATTTGAGGCCTAGTATTTAGGCGCTGGGTGACCGGTATGGATTTACTAACAGAATTAGACTTGGAAATGCACAGTAGCGTGTGTGTGAAGTTATTCTGAATGACCCTATGTGCACCTTGAATATTATATACCCTTTTAGGGATAGATTTCAAATAGCTCTGATATAGCAGAAACCACTAAATTATGAAATTGCTAAATTGGGAATTGTATTTCAACCCTGAACAAAAAATGTGCTTTGACGGACACTAAATAACTTGCCCAGCCACAACAGTACAGCGGTAACGACAGATTTAGCGGGATATAAATTTGAGGCGTAGTATTTAGGCGCTGGGTGACCGGTATGGATTTAGTGACAGAATTAGACTGGGATATGGCCAAAAAATAACCACAATATTGCTGGTTAAATGCACTTGGTGTGACAGCTGGACCAACCACACTACTGAGGGTTAAATGCACTTGGTGACGGGCGCAGCTTGCCCCTGATGTAGTATATGGCCAAAAAATGAACAGACTATTGCTGGTTAAATGCACTTGGTGTGACAGCTTGACTAACCACAATACTGAGGGTTAAATGCACTTGGTGACGGACGCAGCTTGCCCCTGATGTAGTATATGGCCAAAAAATGAACAGACTATTGCTGGTTAAATGCACTTGGTGTGACAGCTTGACCAACCACACTATTGAGGGTTAAATGCACTTGGTGACAGGCGCAGGTTGCCCCTGATGTAGTATATGGCCAAAAAATGAACAGACTATTGCTGGTTAAATGCACTTGGTGTGACAGCTTGACCAACCACACTATTGAGGGTTAAATGCACTTGGTGACAGGCGCAGGTTGCCCCTGATGTAGTATATGGCCAAAAAATGAACAGACTATTGCTGGTTAAATGCACTTGGTGTGACAGCTTGACCAACCACACTACTGAGGGTTAAATGCACTTGGTGACGGGCGCAGCTTGCCCCTGATGTAGTATATGGCCAAAAAATGAACAGACTATTGCTGGTTAAATGCACTTGGTGTGACAGCTTGACCAACCACACTACTGAGGGTTAAATGCACTTGGTGACGGGCGCAGCTTGCCCCTGATGTAGTATATGGCCAAAAAATGAACAGACTATTGCTGGTTAAATGCACTTGGTGTGACAGCTTGACCAACCACACTACTGAGGGTTAAATGCACTTAGTGACGGGCGCAGCTTGCCCCTGATGTAGTATATGGCCAAAAAATAAACAGACTATTGCTGGTTAATTGCACTTGGTGTGACAGCTTCACCCTGATGTAGGCTTTAGCCAAAAAACAACCACACCATTGAGGGTTTAATGCACTTGGTCGCAGCTTGGATGCACTTGGTCGCAACACCGCACAAGACACAAAATGGCCGCCGATCACCCCAGAAAAAAGTGACTGACAAACGGTCTGGGCAGCCTAAAAACAGTGAGCAATTGAATTTCAGCAGCTCAATGATGCACAGCTGCAGATCAATCGATTAATCAAGTCCTTTGGAGGAGTTAATCTGCCTAATCTCGCCCTACTGTCGCAGCCGCAACCTCTCCCTACGGTAATCAGAGCAGAGTGACGGGCGGCGCTATGTGACTCCAGCTTAAATAGAGGCTGGGTCACATGGTGCTCTGGCCAATCACAGCCATGCCAATAGTAGGCATGGCTGTGACGGCCTCTTGGGGCAGGTAGTATGACACTTGTTGATTGGCTGCTTTGCAGCCTTTCAAAAAGCGCCAAGAAAGCGTCACAAAAGCGCCAAGAAAGCGACGAACACCGAACCCGAACCCGGACTTTTACGAAAATGTCCGAGTTCGGGTCCGTGTCACGGACACCCCAAAATTCGGTACGAACCCGAACTATACAGTTCGAGTTCGCTCATCCCTAGTTGAAAGCTAAATACTTAGAAGGCAAAAGAAACATAATTGCAGATGCTCTATCCCATTAGAATTTCACACACTTCAGGGAGTTATTACCAGATGCAGAACTGAACGGAATCCCTTGCCCTGCACATCTTTGGACAATGATTTGGAATTTATGCCTTAAAAAAAAAACTGGCAAGTAATACATGGGCTGCATACACAGCAGCATGGACTAATTGGAGAACTTTTTGACATAAATTTACTAAGTCACAATACAGAACACAGTATCAAATTTGTTATAAATGTGTTTAAAAAAGGCAAAAAAGCCAATTGTATTCAAAAACTGATAGCAGGAATTTCCTTGTTTCAAAAAAAATTTAAATTTAAAACCTATTTCGGAGAATTTATCGATTAAAACAAGTATTTAAAGGAATAAAAAGAGACAACAATGTAAATATAAAAACTAGACCGATAACACAAAAAATGATAGAGCAATTTCTTTCTTACTTACCTTTTATTTGTGCTTCTGGTTATTGAACAAGGCTTTTCAGAGCGGCATTTTTTATTTCCTATAACAAAAGTTGTGACGCCACGCTCAGCTAACCTCACAACAACCCTCTATACTACCATCCACAGATTCAAGACACCGTGATGTATCGTATAACATTCAAGCCTACCTTGATCTGGGCACTGTCATCACTGTACTTGAAATCCTAGTGATTCGGCGTGTTTCTCACACGATTGTAGGCGCTGCTAGTTGAGGTTCTTTCTGCGCAGGGGGTCTTTGTCTATGGTAAGCAGTTTTTCTTGAAGTTCGCCCTGGCCAATGGCAGAACTTCCAATGTTCTTTCGCTCGTGCTCACTGATGAGCGGTTAACGTTACCACTTGGAGCTACGGATTGGCGCTAGTCCCACAATACTATCCAACGCGTTTCGAACAAATTTTGGCACTCTTCGTCAGGGAATCAATAGGGTACTGCTATGTATTTCCATCATTCAATTCTAGGGGATTAAATCTATTCTGCGTACGGATTATGGGTACTTCTGTGGAACTATGGTTCATGGGGTTCCTAATTTCAGGACTCATTAACCCCTTCACGACTGCAATCTGTATATATACGTGATAGCTGCACATACCCCGTGCAGCTACCACGTATATAAACGTTCTGGCAGCTCTTTAATCCAAGCGCTGCAAAGCGCTTGGATTAAAGCTTCTGCCCCTGCCCTGTATGCTGTCACGGACAGCATACAGTGCAGAAATGCCGGCAAGGGACCAATCAGAGTGGTCCCTTGCCGGCAATCGATCCGATTGGTTAGTCTGTGCAGACTAACTAATCGGATCGCTGTGTGAAAAAAATGCCGGTTTCAGGCTCTGATCTGCGGTCTGCAGATCAGAGCCTGAAATCGGTAATGTGTCCTGAAGCCCCCGATCTGTGCCCCGTTCTTGTCCTGCCCCCCCCCCATGCGGTCCGCCCCCTCCTGCCCCGACCTGCACCCCCTTCTTGTCCATCTTCTGCTACTTCCTCCCGATGCGGTCCGCCCCTTCCTGCAGCCCCTTCCTGTAGGTAATGAAATGCTGCCCCCCTCTCCTCTCCCCAGTTTCCAGCGATGCCCCGTCCCCTGCCCCCGATGCGGTCCCCCTTCTGTGTGTGATGGCGGCGGCTCCATTCCTGAGCCGCCGCCATCAGCAGCGTGTGTCAGCTCTATGCTGACACTGCTGTAACCCAATAGATGCCGCAGTAGCGGCATCCATAGGGTTAATAGAGGGAGAGGGCTCCCTCTCTCTCAACCATCAGGGCTGCTGCGATCGCAGCGCCCGATGGTTGCCATGGCAACCGGACGCTTTGCAAAGGCGTCCGGTTTCCATGGCATAGGCGTCCAGTGCTGCCACCTACTGATTGTATTATACTTTGCAATGCAAGAGCATTGCAAAGTATAGTACAACCATCAGCCCCACTGGATCTTCAAGATCCAAGAGGGAACTGATAAAAAAAAAAAAAGTGAAAATAAAAGTAAAAATAAATAAATAAAAATGTAAAAAATAAATTTCCTTTTCCTATAAAAAAACAAAACAAAAAAAAACCACACATATTGGGTGTCACCGCGTCCGTAACGACCATCTCTATAAATATATCACATCATCAACACCGTCCAATAAACACCATAAAAAATAAAAACGGTGTAAAAAAATAAGCCATTTTTGTAACCTTACATCACAAAAAGTGCAACACCAAGCGATCAAAAAAGGCGTATATACCCCAAAATAGTACCAATCAAACCGTTACCTAATCCCGCAAAAAATTAGCCCATATTTAAGACAATCACCCAAAAAATAAAAAGCTATGGCTCTCAGACTATGGAGACACTAAAACATCATTTTTTTGGTTTCAGAAATGTTATTATTGTGTAAAACTTAAATAAATAAGAAAAGGTATACATATTGGGTATTGCCACGTCCGTAACGATCTGCGCTATAAAACTGTCACATGACCTAACCCCTCAGATGAACGCTGTAAAAAAAAAAAAAAAAAAACTGTTCCAAAACAGCCAATTTTTGGCCACCTTGTCCCATAAAGTGTAATAATGAATGATCAAAAAATCCTATGTACCCAAAAATGGTACCAATAAAAACCTCAACTCTTTCTGCAAAAAATGAGCCCCTGCACAAGACGATCGGTAGAAAAATAAAAAACATATGGCGTTCAGAAAACCAATCCAGCAAAATCTGCCTTCCAAAAACCGTATGGCATTCCTTTCCTTCTGCGCCCTGCCGTGTGCCCGTACAGCAGTTTACGACCACATGTGGGGTGTTTCTGTAAACCGCAGAATCAGAGTAATAAATATTGAGTTTTGTTTGGCTGTTAACCCTTAATGTGTTAAAGAAAAAAAATTAATAAAATAGAAAATCTGCTAAAAAAGTAAAATCTAGAAATTTCATCTCCATTTTCCTTTAATTCTTGTGGAACACCTAAAGGGTTAATAACGTTTGTAAAATTGGTTTTAAGTAACTTGAGGGGTGTAGTTTCCATAATTGGGTCATTTATGGGGGTTTCCACTATGTAAGCCCCACAAAGTGACTTCAGAGCTGAACTGGTCCTTAAAAAGTGGGTTTTGGAAATTTTCTTAAAAATTTTAAGAATTGCTTCTAAACTTCCAAGCCTTCTAACGTCCTAAAAAAATAAAATAACATTTCCAAAATGATGCCAACATAAAGTAGACATATGGGGAATGTTATGTAATAAATATTTTATGAGGTATCACTTTCTGTTTTCGAAGCAGAGAAATTGAAGATTAGAAAATTGCAAATTTTTACAATTTTTTGGTAAATATGGGATTTTTTCATAAATAAAGGTGATATATATTGACTCAAATTTATGACTGTCATGAAGTACAATGTGTCACGAGAAAACAATCTCAGAATGGCGTGGATAAGTAAAAGTGTTCCAAAGCTATTACCACATAAAGTGACGCATGTCAGATTTGTAAATTTTGACCTGGACATTGGGGCATCAATGACCCTTGGTCATGAAAGGGTTAAAGATGTTAATGAACTGTGGTTTATTTTATTCCTTTTTTCCACACTCACTTTGTGTGCTATATCTTCACTATTTTCATCCGTATGTATAGTCATTAACGATGTAAGTTCCCTATTTTCATCATTGAGTTTTTCAGGACTATATTCATCCGTATCTCCTACGTTGTATGGTACATAATCTCGATTAAATTTCTTCAATTTATTATCTTTAATTTCCTCTTCTCTTGAATTTAACGTTGTATGGTACATAATCTCGATTAAATTTCCTCAATTTATTATCTTTAATTTCCTCTTCTCTTGAATTTAATCTGTTCTTAATGCTTTCTACTAGTCCTTTTATATCCGGATGATCTTTCCATGGCCTCAAGTCTTCAAATAGTTGTGTAATGTTATCATTCGTAATCAATAACCTCTGCTTTCTTTTTCTGATAATGAACTCTACTGCTTGTCGGGAAAAATCATAGAGCATTTGTTTCCATTCCTCTATGGTGCTGTAGTCCCCCATATCTCCTGATAGTACCTTATTCATTTTCAGGCCTTTGGGGACTATGTTGTATTCTAAATATTTTTCTAGGGAAGCGATCTCCCAGAGAGCCTTCATTTCTAGAATCAATAATTGCTCAAGTTGTTTCAATGTGTTTTTAACTTGTGGGAGATGAGGACTTTTGTGTGACATATTAGTTTGTCGTGTAATTACGATACCGAAGAGTGACTGCACTCTTTGGATGCGCTCTTTTCTGTCCCACCATAAAATAGACATTATGATAATTATTAATGGAAGAGGATATAATTTGCTTTAAAAAATATATATATTAAAGGGAGTCTGTCACCTCCATATGACCATATACAGTGCTTCCATAGCTCTGGAGCACACCTATACAGGATTGTAATAGTACCTTAGTTTTTTTCTTTAGACTTGCACCAGCAGGAAAAACGAGGTTTAATTCATATGCAAATGAGCACTCGCAAGTGCCCAGGGGTGGCGTTCAGTGTGTAGGTGCCCAGGCTGCTCTGCCTTCTTTTCACTTTACTCCTCCCCAGCCTCTGCCTTTACCCTATCGATGAGGCAAGAGACTTGGAGGGCAGGCAAAGGCAGAGACTGGGGAGGAGTAAAGTGAAAAGAAGGCAGAGCAGACTGGGCTCCTACTTACTCCAAATGTTTTTGAGGGTCACCAGCAGGCTATCAATCATAATTTTTCAAGGGTGTGCATGATGCCCTCCTTTATGTATAACAAAGAGTGTTTTGGAGTGCCGGTTCCTTGTAATTTTTGGCAGCCCTATCACTTAGTGCATAGGCTTTATAAGTGTAGGAGTCCCAGAACCTGAACTATTGTCCCACAATGTCCCTATATGTGTTATACAGGCTGTTTCGGAGTACCTCTTGCTTGTAATTTTTTGCAGCACTTTGTATACAATTGAATATACAGGAAAGAATGTTTCTTAACAATTTTTCCTGTAAAATTAATTTTTGGGGGGTTTTGGGTGTATTTTTGTCAGTCTGTAAAAGTGGCGTACAACTCGGAAAACATGGTTCCCAGCAGCGACCTGGGAGTCCAAGATGCATCCAGACCATGTCCCCATGCTGTTCTCGATTCATTTCGGTAGTGTTTCTGTCACTTTCTGACCTTTTCCAATGGACCAGGCACCCTCCCCTCTTTGTCTGCCATTGACTCGGTCCGAGCACACGAATATAGCAATGTGTTCGGGCCAAACACCTGAACACCTGAATACTTTGGTGCTCAATCACCACTACTGATCATAAGGAATCACATACTATATAGAAAAATATGATCTCCACTAGAGCACCAAGAACTTTGGCAACTGGTATTACCAGAAAAAGAGATTTTGACAGTCTGACGATTAATTCATAAAAAACGGGGCCATTTCTGTGCAGAAAAGACAACACAAGTCCAAGATCACTTCTACATCCCACAGCTTTATGATCACATGGTGAAGATTAGAGATGACGAAGCTGACTTTGATCCAAATTTCTGGAAAAATTTGATTTGCACCGAATCTGAATTTCCTCATGCTCTCGCATGTTTTCCTAAAATTGCTGCTGCACGTGTGAGGACATAGAGCAAGGAACTCTGGAAAGGCAGGATCACCCATAATCCATGCATACAGCCAATCAGCAGCCAGCCAGCCCTGTGATGATGTCACAGCCCTATAAATAGCCTCAGCCATCTTGGATTCTGCCATTTTCCAGTGTACTTAGTGCAGGGAGAGATGTCAGCAGGCGCTAGGGACAGTGCTAGGAAAAACTTCATTATACTAAAAAAAACTATTTACAAGTGCAGGGAAAGATTATTCAAGGTGTACGGAAAGGATAGGGAGTAGACTTGAGTGAACCCGATCTGTAAAGTTCGGGTTCATACCGAACTTTAGGTTTTTCGGCACCCGGACCCGAACCCGAACATTTACATAAAAGTTTGGGTTCGGTGTTCGGCGCTTTCTTGGCGCTTTTTGAAAGGCTGCACAGCAGCCAATCAACAAGCGTCATACTACTTGCCCCAAAAGGCCAGCACAACCTGCATGACCAGGCATCTACATGCGAGACACGGGCTGCAGTGGAGTAAGAACCTTCAAAACCAAGAAAGGGCTCAGGCCCCTCCTGCTCCCTCTTCTGCTGCTGCCTCGGCCTCTTCCTCCGCCTCTGGAGGAACGTTGGCACCTGTCGCCCAGCAAACAGAGGATGTGCCACCAACAACACCACCTCTGTCACCAAGCATTTCCACCATGTCACACGGAAGTGTTCAGCTCTCCATCTCACAAACCTTTGAGAGAAAGCGTAAATTCCCACCTAGCCACCCTCGATCCTTGGCCCTGAATGCCAGTATTTCTAAACTGCTGGCCTTTGAAATGCTGTCATTCAGGCTGGTGGAGATGGACAGCTTCAAACAGCTCATGTCGCTTGCTGTCCCACAGTACGTCATTCCCAGCTGCCACTCCTTCTCCAGGAGAGAAAATCAAGTGTGCACTGCGCAACGCCATCTGTGTCAAGGTCCACCTAACCACAGATACGTGGACCAGTAAGCACAGCCAGGTACTCTATATCTCCCTAACTGCACACTGGGTAAATGTAGTGGCGGCTGGGCCACAGGCGGAGAGCTGTTTGGTGCATGTCCTTCCGCCGCCAAGGATCGCAGGGCATCATTCTTTGCCTCCTGTTGCCTCCTCTTCTACCACCTCCTCATCCGGTCAGCGACAGACCTTCACCACCAACTTCAGCACAGCCAAGGGTAAACGTCAGCAGGCCGTTCTGAAACTGATGTGTTTTGGGGGACAGGCCCCACACCGTGCAGAAGTTGTGGCGGGGTATAGAACAACAGACCGACGGGTGATTGCTGCCAGTGGGCCTAAAGCCCGGCCTGGTGGTGTGCGATAATGGGCGAAAATCTTGTTGCAGCTCTGGGACTAGCCGGTTTGATGCACATCCCTTGCCTGGCGCATGTGCTGAATTTGGTGGTGCAGAAATTAATTCACAACTACCCCGACATGTCAGAGCTGCTGCATAAAGTGCGGGCCGTCTGTGCGCGCTTCCGGCATTCTCATCCTGCCACTGCTCGGCTTCTGCTCTACAGCGTAACTTCGGCCTTCCCGCTCACCGCCTCATATGCGATGTGCCCACCAGGTGGAACTCCACCTTGCACATGCTGGAGAGACTGTTCGAGCAGCAGCAGGCCATAGTGGAGTTTCAGCTGCAGCACGCGCGGATGAGTCGCACTGCGAAACAGCACCACCAAAAATAATTTTTTTCTTATTGTGGTGAACGGTAACAATGAGGAAAACATCTAGTAAGGGACGCGGACGCAGACATGGTCGTGGTGGTGTTAGTGGACCCTCTAGTGCTGGGAAAAGATCGTGGCCGTTCTGCCACAGCCACACGTCCTAGTGTACCAACTACCTCAGGTCCCAGTAGCCGCCAGAATTTACAGCGATATTTGGTGGGGCCCAATGCCGTTCTAAGGATGGTAAGGCCTGAGCAGGTACAGGCATTAGTCAATTGGTTGGCCGACAGTGGATCCAGCACATTCACATTATCTCCCACCCAGTCTTCTGCAGAAAGCGCACAGATGGCGCCTGAAAACCAACCCCATCAGTCTGTCACATCACCCCCATGCATATCAGGGAAACTGTCTGAGCCTCAAGTTATGCAGCAGTCTCTTATGCTGTTTGAAGACTCTGCTGGCAGGGTTTCCAAAGGGCATCCACCTAGCCCTTCCCAGCGGTGGAAGACATAGAATGCACTGACGCACAACCACTTATGTTTCCTGATGATGAGGACATGGAAATACCACCTCAGCACGTCTCTGATGATGACGAAACACAGGTGCCAACTGCTGCATCTTTCTGCAGTGTGCAGGGTTCGGTTTCGGTGTTCGGGTTCGGTGTTCGGCGCTTTCTTGGCGCTTTTTGAAAGGCTGCACAGCAGCCAATCAACAAGCGTCATACTACTTGCCCCAAAAGGCGAGCGCAACCTGCATGACCAGGCATCTACATGCGAGACACGGGCTGCAGTGGAGTAAGAACCTTCAAAACCAAGAAAGGGCTCAGGCCCCTCCTGCTCCCTCTTCTGCTGCTGCCTCGGCTTCTTCCTCCGCCTCTGGAGGAACGTTGGCACCTGTCGCCCAGCAAACAGAGGATGTGCCACCAACACCACCACCTCCGTCACCAAGCATCTCAACCATGTCACACGGCAGCGTTCAGCTCTCCATCTCACAAACATTTGAGAGAAAGCGTAAATTCCCACCTAGCCACCCTCGATCCCTGGCCTTCAATGCCAGCATTTCTAAACTACTAGCCTATGAAATGCTGTAATTCAGGCTGGTGGACACAGACAGCTTCAAACAGCTCATGTCGCTTGCTGTCCCACAGTTTGTTGTTCCCAGCCGCCACTACTTCTCCAAGAGAGCTGTGCCTTCCCTGCACAACCAAGTATTCGATAAAATCAAGTGTGCACTGCGCAACGCCATCTGTGGCAAGGTCCACTTAACCACAGATACGTGGACCAGTAAGCACGGCCAGGGACACTATATCTCCCTAACTGCACACTGGGTAAATGTAGTGGCGGCTGTGCCCCAGGCGGAGAGCTGTTTGGTGCACGTCCTTCCGCCGCCAAGGATCGCAGGGCAACATTCTTTGCCTCCTATTGCCTCCTCCTCCTACTCGGCTTCCTCCTCCTCTTCTTCCACCTGCTCATCCAGTCAGCCACACACCTTCACCACCACCTTCACCGGAGTAAACATCAGCAGGCCATTCTGAAACTCATATGTTTGGGGGACAGGCCCCATACCGCACAGGAGTTGTGGCGGGGTATAGAACAACAGACCGACGAGTGGTTGCTGCCGGTGAGCCTCAAGCCCAGGTTGGTGGTGTGCGATAATGGGCGAAATCTCGTTGCAGCTCTGGGACTAGCCGGTTTGACGCACATCCCTTGCCTGGCTTATGTGCTGAATTTGGTGGTGCAGAAGTTCATTCACAACTACCCCGACATGTCAGAGCTGCTGCATAAAGTGCGGGCCGTCTGTTCACGCTTCCGGCGTTCACATCCTGCCGCTGCTCGCCTGTCTGCGCTACAGCGTAACTTCGGCCTTCCCGCTCACCGCCTCATATGCGACGTACCCACCAGGTGGAACTACAACTTGCACATGCTGGACAGACTGTGCGAGCAGCAGCAGGCCATAGTGGAGTTTCAGCTGCAGCACGCACGGGTCAGTCGCACTGCGGAACAGCACCACTTCACCACCAATGACTGGGCCTCCATGCGAGACCTGTGTGCCCTGTTGCGCTGTTTTGAGTACTCCACCAACATGGCTAGTGGCGATGACGCCGTTATCAGCATTACAATACCACTTCTATGTCTCCTTGAGAAAACACTTAGGGCGATGATGGAAGAGGATGTGGCCCAGGACGAGGAGGAGGAAGAGGGGTCATCTCTAACACTTTCAGGCCAGTCTTTTAGAAGTGGCTCAGAAAGAGGATTTTTGCTACAGCAGAGGCCAGGTACAAATTTGGCCAGCCAGGGCTCACTACTGGAGGACAAGGAGGAGGATGGTGATGAAGCATGTTCACAGCTGGGTGGCATCCAACGCAGCTCGGGCCCATCACTGGTGCATTGCTGTGGGGATACGGAGGACGCAGACGATACGCCTCCCACAGAGGACATCTTGTCCTTACCTCTGGGCAGCCTGGCACACATGAGCGACTACATGCTGCAGTGCCTGCACAACGACTGCAGAGTTGCCCACATTTTAATATGTGATGACTACTGGGTGGCCACCCTGCTGGATCCCCGTTACAAAGACAATGTGCCGTCCTTAATTCCCTCACTGGAGCGTGATCGGAAGATGCGCGACTACAGGCGCACGCTGGTAAACGCACCATGAGAGCATTCCTGATTGACGCTGGGGGACAAGTTGAAGCACAAGGCGAACGCAGCTGTGTCAGCGCCAGCACCTCAGAAGGCAGGGTTAGCATGGCCGACATGTGGAAAAGCTTTGTCACCTCGCCGCAACAACTGGCCCCAACTGCTGATATGGAGCGTGTTAGCAGGAGGCAGCATTTGAACAACATGGTGGCACAGTACCTGTGGACACGACTACATGTACTGACTGATGGTTCTGCCCCATTCAACTTCTGGGCCTTCAAATTGTCCACATGGCCAGAGCTTGCCCTGTATGCCTTGGAGGTTCTGGCCTGCCCTGCAGCCAGTGTACGCTATGAATGTGTATTTAGCACGGCAGGAGGCGTCATTACAGACAGACGCAGCCGCCTGTCCACAGCCAACGTGAACAAGCTCACGTTTATTAAAATGAACCAGGCTTGGATCCCACAAGACTTGTCTGTACCTTGTGCAGAATAGACATTTATACCACCATCAAACATACATTCCTGTACTCAAGTCAAGTGCAATGATTCTTTGTTTTTGTTTTTTTATTTGTCCCAATATTTTGGGGGCTAGCTACTCCATTAAAAAATAAAAATAAACATTGTTGGCTACCTCCTCCTCCATTGCTGCCTCCACCTACAACACCACATTCACCGCCTCCTCAACCTCTGACTCCATATCCACTTCTCTGAGTTGCAGGTTAATAATTTGTAATTTTTAGTTATTTTATTTCATTTTAAGTTATTTCCCTATCCACATTTGTTTGCAGAGCAGTTGCCATGCTCTTAAGCACATTTTATTGCCTTTTACATCCCTCTAGCCTTTTCAAGGAATATTTTAGAGCCATTTTAATTTAAAAAAGTACCAATTTTAGTGCCCTAAATTGAAAAAAATCTTATTTTCAATTGTCGGGTGACATTTTACAATTTTTGGCGTATACAAACCCCTGCTGTGCCTGGGTGACAGGGGCCTAAATATCTCAAAATCCTCTGTTCTATTGCTGGGTGACATGAACCCCCTTTTGCCGTGAATGAACCCCTGCTGTGCCTGGGTGACATGGGCCTAGATCTCTGTTCTATTGCTGGGTGACATGAACCCCCTTTTGCTGTGAATGAACCCCTGCTGTGCCTGGGTGACAGGGGCCTAAATCTCTCAAAATCCTCTGTTCTATTGCTGGGTGACATGATACCCCTTTTGCTGTGAATGAACCTCTGCTGTGCCTGGGTGACAGGGGCCTAAATCTCTCAAAATCCTCTGTTCTATTGCTGGGTGACAAGGTCCCCCTTTTGCCGTGAATGAACCCCTGCTGTGCCTGTGTGACAGGGTCCTAAATCTCTCAAAATCCTCTGTTCTATTGCTGCGTGACAAGAGCCCACTTTTGCCGTGAATCTGCATTGCTGACAGGGAACTAAACATCTGTTACTGATTGGAAGATGCGCGACTACAAGCGCAAGCTGATGATAGCATTCCCACCTAACAGTGGGGGCACAGTGGAAGCACAAGGCGAAGGCAGAGGAGGAGGAAGAGGTCGCCAACGCAGCTGGGGCACCACCAGTACCTGAGAAGGCAGGGTTAGCATGGCCAAAATGTGGAAAAGCTTTGTCAGCCTTGGAGGTGCTGACCTGCCCTGCAGCCAGTGTATAGTGTGAATGTGTGTTTAGCATTATTACAGGCCGCAGCAATAAGTCAAGCTTACGTTTATTCAAATTAACCAGACATGGATCCCACAGGACTTGTCCGTACCTTGTGCAGAATAGACATTTATACCAGCCTCAACCATCCATTCTTGTACTCAAGCGCACTTATTCTTTGTTTTATTTTGTTATATGTCTGTCATGACCATGGTCATGGCTGTGACTCCTGTAACCGCATGCAGTTGCCTGCGGTCTGGTCTGGTTGTCAATCACAGTTGAGGGCTGAAGTATGTTGCCGCTGGCAACATTATTTATGTGGCAGCATAGCAGCCTGAGCTGGTGCTAGGCAGCTTGCTGTAAGTGCATGTGGTTGCACCTGGCAACCTGTCTATGTAGGTGTGCCTTGTCTCTGTTTTTGTGCACAAGGTTTATTTATGGGTGCACATCCCCTGGTGTGAGAAGGGTTAATTCCCTTCCTAGTGTGTGAGCACTGGGTGTGTCTGTGTGGGTGTGGCTACATGGGCTATTTAGCCTCAGTTGAGACCTGATGTCTGAGGGGTACTTTAGGCATGTTGCTGGAGTCATCCTCATGGTATTTTACCATCTGCCAGTGAGGGCCACCCTTGTGGTCATAAATGTTATTCATAAATGGAATTCATAAATGTTATTCATGATGTTTAGTTGATGTTGTTTTCCTTTTCATGCTTAATGCACCTATGGATCTGGGTTCCTGTGTCTTCATGTGTGTGTGCTGTGTCCATTTATGTTTGGCTGTGGACACCAGCTTGTTGAGCACGGGATCCAGTCAGTGTGTCTGTGGCAGGTAGGTGTGGAAGTGCTTTTCATCCTCCTGCCAAATCCATAGGCTGTTCATGTGTATATCCCCTTGCAGCTTGGCCAGTTTAGACTCCTGTTTCTCTGCGTCTAGGAGGAACAGGTTGTCTACCCAGCTCCTAGCTCAGGGATCTGCGGAGGGTTAGTAGGGATCCGAGGTTCCTGAGTATGAGCCCTCCTACCATCAAGGTCGGCTCATACAGCTAGGAGTCAGGGTCAGATTAGGGATGTGCTAGGAGGTGACCTGCTCCCTAATTCTGTCGTCCTGGCCGAGCAGCCACTAACATCGTCTGGCATCGCACGGCTGAGGGTTTCCCCCATCCTCAGCCGTGACAATGTCCCAATATTTTGGGGGATCCCCAATTTAAAAATAAAAAATAACACAAATCAGTGTTGGCTACTAGTGTTGAGCGAACTTGTGTTTTAAGTTCGGCGTCTAAAGTTCGGGATCAGGTTATCGAAGAATCGCGTTATGGATTCCGCTACCCCGGACCAAGTTATGGTCCGTGGTAGCGGAATCCATAACGTGATTCTTCGATAACCTGAACCCGAACTTTAGACGCTGAACTTAAAACACAAGTTCGCTCAACACAATTGGCTACCTATTCCTCCTTCGCCGCCGCTTCCACCTACACCACCACGTCAACCTACACCGCCACATCCACCGCCTCCTCAACCTCCTACTTCTAGATCCAGATTGTTATTTTTAATTTTTCTGTATTTTATGTTATTTTGAGTCATTTCCCTATCCACATTTGTTTGCAGAACAGTTGTCATGCTCTTAAGCACATTTGGATGCCTTTTGCAGCCCTCTAGCCCTTTCCAGGACTATTTTAGAGCCATTTTAGGGCCCAAAAATTTGGGTCCCCATTGACTTCAATGGGGTTCGGGTTTGGGGTAAAGTTCGGGTCCCGAACCCGAACTTTTTTTTCAATTTCGGCCAAACCTGCCGAACCCAAACATCCAGGTGTCTGCTCAACTATAATAGGGAGGACTCATTCCACAGCATTTATGTTGAACAGGGTTCAGTAGGGGAGGTTACAGCCTGGGTAATAGGAACAATCCTATTACACCTTGCAGCACTGACTGGGGATCCATTGCCATTATACAGCTCTGTAATTCCAGCAAACCGTTCATGTTATTGGGGTGCAAGTGCTATTTGATACAGCCATTAATAGGGTTTATTACAAGAAAAAATGTCTATGTCTTATCTGCCCTTGTGCGGTGCATTTATTTGTTCAAAATATTTTTTTTGTCTTGTATTAGTGGGGAAAAAAGGGCTTATTAGCCGTTGTGTGGTGAAGTGCTAAAATTACAGCATTTTTTCTCATGCAGTAGTGGCAAAAGAAAAATATATTTGCCGTTCAGCGGAGCAGTTTTATGTTCTAAAGCCCCTTTTGTCATGCATTAGGGGCAAAAGTAAAAGAAATTTGCCATTCAGAGGTGCGGTTATATTGTCTAAAGCCTTCTGTGGCATGTATAAGTGGAAAAAATAAGGGCCTATTTGACATTCAGCGGTACAGTTATATGTTCTAAACATAGGCGTCGCTACAGGGGGGCAAAGGGGGCAATTGCCCCCCCCCATGGCATTAAACTGTTACCATGTCTTTGCTGAGACCCCGACTGTTACACACAGCCAGGGATCTCAGCTAACCGGCCCGGGACCAATGAGGGCGGTCCCGGGCCAGCGATCACGATCCTAATGCCGGCTGACAGCTTCTGATCCCCGCAGTCCGTGACCATGATCTCTAAAAGGGTCATGTTACTTTCCCCGCACGGTGAACGCCATAAAAAAAAAAATGAAAAAACTATGATGAAATTGAAAAGGTAATAAAAGTGATCAAAAAAGTTGTATGTACGCCAAAATGGTACCAATCAAACCGCCACCTCATCCCTCAAAAATGAGCCCCTACATGAGACAATCGCCCAAAAAAAAATAATAATATGGCTCTCAGACTATGGAGACACTAAAATATATATTTTTTTTTCTAAAATGCTTTTATTGTGTTAAAGTAAAATAAATATAAAAACGCATAATTATTAGGTATTGCCACGTCCGAAAGTACCTGCTCTCTAAAAATATCAAATGACCTAAACCCTCAGGTGAACACCGTAAAAAAAAAAAAAGTGTAAAAAACCCTTGTCACCTTACATCACAAAAAGTGTAATACCAAACGATCAAAAAGGCTTATGCCCCCCAAAATAGTACTAATCAAGCCGCCATCTCATCCCGCAAAAAAATTTGATGCTACCAAAGACAATCGGTCAAAAAATAAAAATCTATCACTCTCAGACAATGGAGACACTAAAATATGATTTTTTTTTTCTTCAAAACTGCTATTATTGTGCTAAAGTGAAATTTAAAAAAAAGTAGACATACAGTATTAGGTATCGCCCTTTCTGCCGTGTATTAGTAAGTAGAGTTGAGCAGACACCTGGATATTCGGGTTCGGCCGAACTTCACAAAAAAGTGGACTCAAACTTGACCCCGAACCCGAACCCCATTGAAGTCAATGGGGACCCTTAAAAATGTCATGGAAAGGGCTAGAAGGCTGCAAATACCAGCAAAATGGGGTTAAGAGCATGGCAAGTGCTCTGCAAACAAAAGTGGATAGGGAAATTACTTTAAATAACATAAAATATGTAAAAATAAAAAATAATAATCGTGATCTAGGAGGACGAGGTCCATATGGAGTAGGAGGTAGAGGAGGCGGTGGATATGGTGGTGTAGGTGGAAGCGGCGGTGGAGGAGGTAGCCTACATAGTTTTTTGGTTTTACATTTATTTTTACTTTTTTAAATTAAGGTACACCCCAAAACATTGGGAAATATAACTTGCGATAACCCCCTTCAGTCGTGCTAAACACACGTTCAGACAATACATTGGCTGCAGGGCAGGCCAGCACCTCCAGGCCATGTGCCCAATTTGGAGACCCAGAAGTTGCAGGGGCTGACCCCTGTCAGTCAGTTCATGTAGGTGTGTGCTCACATACTGTCCCACCATGTCGCACATCCCCGTGATGTTCACGATCCAATTGGATATCTGCTCTATCAACTTTTGATGTTCTTTTCTGCGCCTACCATGTTGATCACGGTTATCGGCGAATCAGGGTTCCACCCCGGAGAGGGAGCGTGAGAGAGACCACATGCAAGGGAGATCAATGGATGAAATTTTATTGTGATCGAGCGGAAATGTGGGAGAAGCTAATAAAACTGAAGAATTTTGAGGAAAGTAGGGAACTCAGGGATGTAGTGACGATAAATAACAATACAGGACTCTTAAGATGCCCTGTTATTGGAATGATTAATACAAAATTATAGGGAATGTCACTGTGGTATTTTGTATTTGGAAACATTAGCCTGGAGAGGCCCTGCTGACGCTTTGTTGACTCTAGATAACTTCTGCCTGATCGCATGTCCCTGTGACGTCCACCATCCATTTGGATATCTTCTCTATCAACTTTCGATGTTCTTTTCTTTCACAATATTTTTATTGAGTTAATCAACAAAATAGTACAGGCATTTAGTAATAGCAGCTTGATTAGACATACCATAGTTGTGATAGTACTGAGAGCCTTGGCATCACATCCATTAATTGCCCGCCTCAGGACAGGGGGGATGAGGGAAGGGACATAGGGGAAAAACAAATACAGACAGGTAACAACAACAACAACCTGCCCATGGTCCAAAATCATATCCACCATACCAATACACCTTATGTACGCATGATGTTTTAATCAGTATGCACTCTAGACAAAGATAGGCCTCGAAGTGAGAAAGAGCGCCATAATCTGTTTACCCTAGCTAATTTAGCACCCCTATATTGACATGGCAATAACACCCACTCCCAAAGAAATCCCCTCAATTCTCCCCTCTATCCATTGACAGTGGGAAACTTTTCCTTCCAAACCCCCCAATTGTTCAGGTACTGTTTGAACCTACCCTGACAAGACGCCAAGGTGCCTTCCATTTCACAATGAAAGCTGACACGGTTGATTACCTCTGTGATACAGGGAACTTTATCAGATTTCCAATATTTAGCTATGAGGATTTTAGCAGCCGTCAATACATGAAAGACAATCGTTCGATATGCCTTCGGCACTAACTGCAACCCATTAAGCAATAAAACCAGATCCGGAGTAAAGGGGAGAATTAAGTCAGGAAATACAGAAAGCATTTTAGCCACTTCTTTCCAAAAGGATTTTAGGTTTGCGCATTCCCAGAAGATGTGCATCATATCCCCCCCAAACTTCCCACATCTCCAACACACGTTTAGTACTTCGGGATATATCGAGGACAACCTTTCTGGAGTCATGTACCATCTGTAAAGTAGTTTCCTAGTAGCCTCTAAGTGATACGAACATTTGGAGTGTTTCTGAGCCAGTGAGAATATATGGTCCCATGCAATTTGATCCATAGGCAGGTCCAAATCTTTGGACCATTTATCCAACCCCGTTACAGCCTCTTTGTTATAAGCTTCCAGGAGTAGCTTATAAAACTTAGCGATACCCTTCTCCCTGTTGCTAGGACCGAAGAAAAATGATGTAAATAAAGAGTCAGGATCACCTACTGCCTCTGGTAAAGAGTTCAATATTGATCTCAGCCTCAAATATTTATAGAACTCTTTGTTGGAGATCCCAAACTTACTTGCTAGATCAGTAAATTGCACCATCCCTGAATCTATCCACACCTCTCTTACTGTCTTAATCCCTTTCTGTATCCATGAAGTAAAGGATATATCCGGTATCATCTGCTCTATAGCTTCCAACGGAATATCTGATCGTGAACCAACTTTTTGGGAAGAATTACATTCTTCCACAACGCAAACCCTGATTTAACCAGCGTTGACTGTGTTTCACTACCTGCCGGATTGATATATGGACATTGTAGAGCTACCCTAATATTCTTTTCAACCGACATATTTGCCTCTATCTGCGCCCACAATGGAGGATTCGGATCCAACATTCTTTGCCTTATAGGAGTCAAAAGCGCTGCATAATGATAATGTAATAAGTTCAGAAAGCTGAGACCTCCCTTTGCAACAGATTTATAGAGGGTAGTAGCCGCTACTCTATGCCTAGCATTTTTCCACACGAAACGCAGCAACAGAGCTTGCAATTTCGCAATGTACTTTTTGGACACTGAAATTGGAACATTTCTAAACATATATAAAATTTTTGGCAGCACCATCATTTTTATTGTAGCTATCCGACCTACCCACGATATTTCATTGCTTGCATATGCTTTAATGTCCTCCTTTATTATGTCTATCAGCGGTTCATAGTTTACTTTAAATAGCTTTTTAAAAGGGTAAGCCAATTCCACCCCCAGGTACGTAATACTTTCTGTTGCCCATTTAAACGGGAATTTTGATGCTATAGATTCCTGATCAGCGGGTGTCAGTCCCATATTCAACACTACTGATTTACTAGCATTAAGTCTATAGTACGAAATAGTACTAAATTCCTTTAAGATGGATAGGGCTGCTACTAAGGAGTTAACCGGATCGGTTAGTGCTATGATAACGTCATCCGCAAATAAGCCTATTTTATGTTCTTGTTCTCCAACTCGGACTCCCAGTACATTCCCCGCCCCCCGAATATATTCCGCCAATGGCTCCATGACCAAGGTAAAGATAAGGGGTGATAACGGGCACCCTTGTCGTGTACCATTTGTGATGGGAAACCCTTTAGACATGAAACCAGAAGCCAGAACTTTAGCCGATGGCTTAGAGTACATGGCCAATATTGCAGTTTTCGCCACTCCCACAATACCAAATTTATCCAAGATCTTCTCTAGGTAACCCCAATGAACCCTGTCAAACGCCTTCTCCGCATCCAAAGATAGGAGCAGAGAAGGCGTACGACGCTGCTCCACCAGTTCAATTAGGTCTATGAACCTCCTAGTGCCATCCGCTGACTGCCTTCCCTTTATAAATCCCACTTGGTCCTTATGGACCAAGCTAGGAAGAACCTCCGCCAATCTCACCGCTAGAATCTTTGCATACAATTTTAAGTCTGTATTCAGCAGCGAGATTGGACAGAAGTTCTCTGGTTTATCTGGAGACTTTCCAGGTTTTGGCAGTGTGATGATAGTGGCCTCCAACATTTCAGCCGGGAAATCCCCCCCCCCGTCCTCACCTCATTGAAAAGTTTCCTAAGAGAGGGTACAATATATTCCTTAAATTCCTTATAATAACTATTAGTAAGGCCATCCGGCCCCGGAGCCTTATTAGATTTTAAACCCCTAATGGCACTTTGTATTTCCTCTTCAGTAATTTCTGCTTGGAGATCCTCTAGATGAGATTGGGATATTGCCGGTAGTTTAACCCCCTCTAAGAATCTATCGATTCCCTCCATGGTGGGCTGAACCGTTTCATCGTTTAGTTTTAAATTATAAAGTGATGAGTAGAATAAAGCCATTTCGTCAGCTATCATTTGAGGGTCAAAAATTTTATATACGAAAGTTTCATTTTACATTGCCTCTTTTTAAGCCTAGAAGCCAACAAAGAACCCGCCTTATTATCCCTACCATAATACTGAGCATTCATCCGCCTGATCGCCAGATCATACTTATGTAGATCCAGGACATGTAACTCTTGCCGCAACTCTTTTAGTTCTTGCTCGCGCGCTGCGCTAAACACACTTTTATTTAGGGAGCTAATTTTTATGATAGAATTAACTAGCCGTGCTCTATGTGCCTCTCTTTCTCTTTTATCCTTGGCTGCCAAACCAAGAAAGTGTCCCCTAGCAAAGGCTTTATGAGCACACCAAACTGAACTAATTTTAACTTCCCCTGTGTCATTATAGGCAAAAAATTCTTTGATTAATCTATGTGACCCTTCTATATATTTTGACAAATGCAAAATCCTCTCATTTAAACGCCATAAACTGCGAGTACCTGACTTGAATTGCTCCATCAATGTAATATGAACTGGGGCATGCTCAGACAAGCTAATATATCCTATATCGCAAGAGACCACTTTAGGCAGAGTGTTTAGATCAGATAGAATGAGATCAATTCTAGAATATGTTTTATGCCTTTGGGAAAAGAAACTATAGTCCTGTTCATCTGCATGTTTGGCCCGCCAGACATCTACTAAGCCCTCCTGTTGCGTGGCCGAAAATAGCTGGGAAGGTGCATCTTGCTTCTCAGCAGCTGAAGAATCTAACGCTGGCCACATCAGTGAGTTAAAATCCCCCATAACTAATACGGAACCTAATTTAAGACCAGAAATGATATTAAACAGTTTGCGGACAAATTTCAAAGGCCCCTTATTTGGCGCATAGAGTGCAACTAATGTAAATGCAATATTATTTATCTCACATATTAAGATAACATATCGCCCCCCCGTATCTATTCTGGAGTCAACCAACTTAAATGCCACAGAGTCCCTTATGGCTATTGAAACACCTCTCTTTTTCTTATCCCTCATAGTGGATGAGAAGACATGCGGATATTTTTTGTGCTTAAGTCTATATGCGTCAGCTGTGGCCAAGTGCGTCTCCTGCACACACAGGACATCTGAGTTATCTAATAACGCATTTTTCCACAGCTGAGACCTTTTAAAAGGACTGTTAAGCCCCTTTGCATTAATGGTAGTAAACTTAATCACCATTATGACAGTAGTAATAGAAGCTAAACAAAATGAGCCCTAATTCCAACTTCCCTATAGCTTCCAACACGCCTTGAGTGCATTGTGCCTGCTTATTGTGCGTACATAGACCTGGACCATGGTACATAAAAAATACAAAAAATACAAAAAAAGTAAACAAATAAACCTCAACTGTTCCATATCTGGACGTCGACAACATTACGTCCTAGAGGGGATGTAATAACCACCACCTACGGCCGTATAAGCCTAACTATGACACAGTATCTGTGTAGTCGGGATTGAAGAAGTTAAGTCCACTGTCACTGCATAGAACCCCTTCAAGTATCCGGAGCACGTCCTCTTGTCACTTCAGACCACTCGCCATCCAACTTCGCCGGTGAAGGAGCCTTGGACCTTTGAGAACCGGATGATGACAATTGTCCAGCAAAGCCACAGCTTCATCCACTGTTGACGCCACAAATTTCCTGCCTCTGTATGAGATAAGCAGTTTTGCCGGAAACCCCCATCTGTATTGAACGCCATGATGGCGTAGAGTTTTGGCCGCTTCCTGGAATTCTCTCCTCTTCGCAAGGGTAGCCGCTGACAGATCTGTATACAAGGATACCTCTCGAAACCTCTCAGGTAAGTTAGGGCTTTCTCTGGCAGCCGCCATTATTCTTTCCTTTACATGGTAAAAAGTGATTCGCGCCAAAACATCTCTTGGCACCTCTGCTGGAAGACTTTTAGGCTTGGGGATCCTATGAGCCCTATCAATATATAGCTCAGATTGCGACACGTCTGGTAGTAAGGCCACAAACAGATCCGTCAGAAAAACGTGTAGATCTTCTTGCTTAACCGTCTCTGGGATACCGCGAAATCGGATATTATTTCTACGGGAACGGTCCTCTAAATCAATTACTTTCGCTCTCAAGAATTTCAGCTCTTCTTCTTTTTCGTTCTGTGTATCCACCAGATCATTGTGCGCTCTGGCAAACTCCGCCATTTTGTTCTCTAAATGAGACGTTCTATGCCCCACAGCCATTATCTCTCTCTGAAGAGGCACTAACATTTCTTTAATGTCCGCTTGTAGGGACTTCCTCAGATCCCCCATCAGCATAATAAGCATGGATTCCGTAAGGGGATTATCCCCACTTCTAGCCCCAGACACTAAAAGGTGTTCCTCCTGATATTTCATCAGGGCTGACCTGCTCTGTACCTCTGGGCTCCTGCTTTGAGCCTGCCACACATTGTGCTGCTGACCTCCAGCTCCAACGATCAAGCCTGCATTCTGTGTGCCGATGGATTCACTCTGTGCTGTACTCAGCCGAATCGCAGGTGACCCGATGCTCGCCTGTAGCGAGGAAGAGGCTGCCGGGCTCATGTGAGTAAGCTCAGCCGCGGTGCGCAGGGCCGCGCTTCCATCAGCGCCATCTTGACTGCCGCTTACCGCCGGGAAGAACTCGGTGAGTTTAGAAGATGCCGGCTTCTTTTTAGGCTTCACCATCCTTCCCCCACGCTGTCTCCTTCTCCTGCAATGCGTAGAACACCAGCTGTCTCTGAAAAAAATCGCTATGAGCCGCTCTGTAGGCTTAATGGCACCGGAGCTCAGCTAACGTGCGTCTTGCTCCATGCGCCGCCGGCAACGCCCCCTGTTTCGATCGATGTTCTTTTCTGAGCCTACCATGTTGATCATGGTTATTGGCGAATCAGGGTACCACGCCGAAGAGGGAGCGTGAGAAAGAGAGACCACATCCAAGGGAGGTTAATTGTTTCAAATTAAATATGATACAGTGGAAATATGGGACAAAGTATTAAAGCGCAAATGTGGGACAACTTGTTAATGTTTAAGCATTAAATGAAAGGAGGTGGCGCACATCTATTAAAGAAGAATTTGTGAAAAAAAATTCCCTGTCAACTATGCTGAGCAGGGGTTTATATCCGGCAAATTGAAAAATGTCACCTGACAATTTAACAGACGATTTTTTAAAATTTATGTTCCTGTCACCTATGCAGAGGTGCCCCAGTGATATCCACCATCCATTTGGATATCTTCTCTATCAACTTTCGATGTTCTTTTCTGAGCCTACCATGTTGATCACGGGTTCCATGCCGGAGAGAGAGCGTGAGAAAGAGAGACCACATCCAAGGGAGATAAATTAATAAATAAAAAAATCGAGATCAAGCGGAAATATGGGAAAAGTTATTGAGGTGCAAATGTGGGACAAATTATTGAAGAGCAAGTGTGGGACAACTTGTTAAAGTTTAAGCATTGAATGAAAGGAGGTGGCGCGCATCAATTAAAGAAGAATTTCTTTAAATTTATTCGCTGTCACCTATGCAGAGCAGGGGTTTGTTCAGGTCCAAAATGGTAAAATGTCAACACAAGAATGTAACAGGAAAATTTGTAAAATTAATTAACCTGTCTATTGTCTTTGACAGAAAAAAATTGTTTAATGTCACCCGAAAATGTAAAATAAAAATTTGTGAAATTTATTAAAGGGGTTGGCCACAATAAGTATAAAAAACTATAAAGTGCCCAAGACAATAACTAAAGCCAAGAGTAATTTGCATCATGACAGATATACTGTGTATATATAATTTTTCTACTGCATTCGGCATAGCATGCTCCCATTAATGAGAGGCTGTGTGGGCGGAGAAGCTGCAAAGTGAAAGTAAAAATCCCAGCATGCATCACAGCAAAGCATCTTCAGGGGAGCAGTCACATGACATCTCTGCCTACTTGTGATGCCATAGTGACAACAGCACATTAGGTGTCATTTCATCAGTGCTTTAGCATACCTCCCAACTTTAGAATAGAAGGCAGAGGGACACTACATGCCCAAGGCTACAAACCGGATTCCCAAAAAGTTGGGACACTATAAAAATCGTGAATAAAAACTGAATGCAATGATGTGGAGGTGCCAACTTCTAATATTTTATTCAGAATAGAACATAAATCACGGAACAAAAGTTTAAACTGAGAAAATGTACCATTTTAAGGGAAAAATATGTTGAATCAGAATTTCATGGTGTCAACAAATCACAAAAAAGTTGGGACAAGGCCATTTTCACCACTGTGTGGCATCTCCCCTTCTTCTTACAACACTCAACAGACGTCTGGGGACCGAGGAGACCAGTTTCTCAAGTTTAGAAATAGGAATGCTCTCCCATTCTTGTCTAATACAGGACTCTAACTGTTCAATCGTCTTGGGCCTTCTTTGTTGCACCTTCCTCTTTATGATGCGCCAAATGTTCTCTATAGGTGAAAGATCTGGACTGCAGACTGGCCATTTCAGTACCCGGATCCTTCTCCTACGCAGCCATGATGTTGTGATTGATGCAGAATGTGGTCTGGCATTATCTTGTTGAAAAATGCAGGGTCTTCCCTGAAAGAGATGACGTCTGGATGGGAGCATATGTTGTTCTAGAACCTGAATATATTTTTCTGCATTGATGGTGCCTTTCCAGACATGCAAGCTGCCCATGCCACACACACTCATGCAACCCCATACCATCAGAGATGCAGGCTTCTGAACTGAGTGTTGATAACAACTTGGGTTGTCCTTGTCCTCTTTGGTCCGGGTGACATGGCGCCCCAGATTTGCAAAAAGAACTTCGAATCGTGACTCGTCTGACCACAGAACAGTCTTCCATTTTGCCACACTCCATTTTAAATGATCCCTGGCCCAGTGAAAACGCCTGAGCTTGTGGATCTTGCTTAGAAATGGCCTCTTCTTTGCACTGTAGAGTTTCAGATGGCAACGGCGGATGGCACGGTGGATTGTGTTCACTGACAATGGTTTCTGGAAGTATTCCTGAGCCCATTCTGTGATTTCCTTTACAGTAGCATTCCTGTTTGTGGTGCAGTGTCGTTTAAGGGCCCGGAGATCACGGGCATCCAGTATGGTTTTACAGGCCTTGACACTTACGCACAGAGATTGTTCCAGATTCTCTGAATCTTCGGATGATGTTATGCACAGTTGATGATGATAGATGCAAAGTCTTTGCAATTTTTCGCTGGGTAACACCTTTCTGATATTGCTCCACTATCTTTCTGCTCAACATTGTGGGAATTGGTGATCCTCTACCCATCTTGGCTTCTGAAAGACACTGCCACTCTGAGAAGCTCTTTTTATACCCAATCATGTTGCCAATTGACCTAATTAGTGTTAATTGGTCTTCCAGCTCTTCGTTATGCTCAAATTTACTTTTTCCAGCCTCTTATTGCTACTTGTCCCAACTTTTTTGGGATTTGTTGACACCGTGAAAATTTGAATCAACGTATTTTTCCTTTAAAATGATACATTTACTCGGATTAAACGTTTGAGCTGTCATCTACGTTCTATTACAAATACAATATTGACATTTGCCATCTCCACATCATTGCATTCAGTTTTTATTCACAATTTGTTTAGTGTCCCAACTTTTTTGGAATCCGGTTTGTAATTGACATGTGCACTTCTAAATCTGCACGGCAGTTTTAGTTGCGTATTTCACCATTTTCGAATGAAGGGAGAGATCTGAGGCAAAACCGCATCAAATCTGCTATTATGTATTTCAGTTTTTGGTGCAGTTTGGGAGCAGAAACACCCAGAAATCATCTTCCACACATTGACCAGGTACCCTTAGGGTGCATTCAGACGGGCGAGATTTCCGTGCGGGTGCAGTGCGGTAGGTGAACGTATTTCACTCGCACTGAATCCGGCACCATTCATTTCAATGGGGCTGTGTACATGAGCGTTTTTTCACGCATCATTTCTGCAATGCTTTAAAATCGCAGCATGCTCTATATTCTGTGTTTGTAACGCAGGACAGGGCCCATAGAAATGAATGGGGATGCGTTAATAACCCATTGCATCCGGATGCAATGCGTTGCGTTCCATTTTTCACGCAGGTTTCTTAGCAACACTTGAAAAAGAAAGTGATTAGACAGGAAGTGAGTTTTTTCAGAGCTGCATGTCCGAACCTGGTTTGTTTTGTCTGCTGTTGGTGTGAGTAGCTGGAAAAATGCCCAGACAGCCCAGCAAGCCCATGGACGTGGAAAAGTTTATTGTGGTGGTCCAGGGCAGGCCCTGTCTGTGGGACACTCGGTCTGGTGACTACCATGACCGACACAAGAAAGATGCTGCCTGGGAGGAAGTGGCCAAGGAGGTTTTTGCTAATGTTTGGGGCAAAACTCCAGAAGTCAAGCGCCATACTTTAAGTAAGTGCACTGTCCATATATATATAGACATTTGTGACAATGGCTTTATGTTCAAAGTAGCATAGCACATGGGTAACATTGTCCTCCATTTTAACATAGCACATGTTTTATCCGAAAAGATAGTTTGCCATTTGCTATGCTATAGAGCAGTGTTGCCCAACCAGTGTGCCTCCAGGTGTTTCAAAACTACAACTCCCAGCATGCCTGCACAGCCAAAGGCTGTCCGGCCATGCTGGGAGTTGTAGTTTTGCAACACCTGGAGGCACACTGGTTGGGCAATACTGCTATAGAGGACATCCCTACAAATCCACATGGTAGTCATACAGTATGTAATGTATTTATTTTATTTTTTTGTAGTTGATGAAGTAAAGAATAGATGGCGGAGTTGTCGCGACCAATTTCGCAAAGAAATGGCCCATCACGGCCGCAGTGGTTCAGGGCCACTGAAGAAAAGGCCCTATATTTATAAAGAGCAGCTAATGTTCCTCAGAGACATAATGGACGTGCGCCCGTAAGTACATATGTAATCCTATATGCTTACTGTTAAAAAAATCCTAAATTATAAATATGGTATGTGCCGAAATAAATTGAGTATTTGTCAAGGTAACCTGTCATCAAGTTTATGCTAACCTCCCTGAGGGCAGCATAAATTAGTGACACAAATGCTGATTTCAGTGGCCTGTCACTTATATTATATGACCTAAAAGGAAGTAGGTTCTGAGAACCAGGATCATAATCATTGCAGGCCAGGCCTTGAAAAAGTCAAATCTACCTGAGAAGAGTCCTGGTTATTCATAATCTCCTGCTCTTCTCACCAACCTGCTAATGATGGACAGACTGACAATCAGCAGGTGACTCACCAGTCTGTACTTTATTTTGGCGTGATTATGGCCAGCATAAAGTTGATGACAGGTTCCCTATATAAACATGTAATTTAATAATGTTTTCTCAATTGAAGGACGGAAGACAACCTGGAGGAAGAGACGGAGCAGGCTGCCCAGGAGCAGCAGGCTGCTGCTGAGGAAGACATTCCACCTTCCCTGGACACTGAGGAGATGTCAGAAGCTGGCCCATCAACCAGCTCCACGCCCCACATCCCTCCTGCAGAGTATGCACCTTCACTTCAGCTGGGGGCACGCCGGAAACAGTCAATGCCCACAGCTGTAGTGGAGGTGAATACTCGTGTACTCAACTACATGTCCAGAGTCCGGCAGGAGGACCATTACGAATTATATGGGCGCAGTATTGGATCCCTATTAAAAAAAGTTCCTGAAGATCTTTATCTGCGGACCCAAGGCGCCATTGGGATCATCATTCAGGCAGCCACTCCGGCAAAAGATCCCACAGAATTATTTATTGCACTAGAAAATTGGCGCTTATATGGGAACATCCATGGGCCACCATCTAGGCCTCCATCTCAGTTTCCCAACAGGCCACCCCACTACCCTCCTCCTCCTCGGCAACCATACCTCCCTCCACCCCAACAATATGGTCCCCTATACAGTACAGAGGCATCATATCCTCAACCTGCACCCTCCGCAGCTCAGGCTGCTCCACCCTAGCACTTTGCCCCCTCTTCACAGGGCAGTTACCAGCCATCGCAATCCGATGTTAACCCCCCCACACTCTCACGTTAGTACAACTTGTAAAGTAATGGAAGTTTGATTTTGTTGTAAATGTGATCATTTATGTCAAATATGATTATATTTTTTGTTGATATAATTTTTTTAGTAAAGCAAAAACATTTCAACCCAATTTGACTTTGTTATTTTTTATTACTAGTACAATACACAGTACAGAAAAAATGACATTATGAGGGATTAGTTGATATTTCACATGCATTTAAAATAATTAGTTATGCACGTGAATTATGGAAGCTCGCAACCCACGTCAAGGGTCCTCATATTTTTGCGAGTCCCTAACTTAATAAAAAATAACTAACTAAAAAAAACATCCATCCAGGATACATACAATGTATAGTCATCTTCACTGTATGAAAACAATATTATCTTTGACCAGATGAAAAAGGTTGTTGATTAAATGTAAATGACCCAGGAGGAGACATGAAATAGTCCGAAAATAATTCTCTGACTCTCAGTCCCGCTGAACCTGCTATTCCAAGTAGAGAAGAGTCTCCATGGGCTGCTGAAGTCAACACCTCTGCATTGTCATCTGGACTGGAGTCATGCATGCGAGTGAAATTATGACGCACTACACACGCTTTAATAACATTGTTTACATTCTCAGGGGCAAGCTGAATAGCAGAATGAAAAATACGCCATTTGCTGGCTAAAATTCCAAAGGCACACTCAACATACCTTCTGGCCCTGCTTAAACGAAAATTGAATGTCCGCCTTTCCTGATTTAATCCTCGCCTAGGTAAAGGACGCATCAGGTTTGGCGATAGAGCAAAACCCTCATCACCAACTATAACATATGACGCTGGTGGGCCAGAAGAGCCAGGAAGAGGAGCTGGCTGGGGAAGGTCCAGTTGGTTGGACTGAAGCCACCGACCCATTCTGGAAGCCCGGAAGATGCGAGCATCTGCCGAACTTCCATAGGCCCTGATATCTACAATTATAAACCTGTAGTTTGTGTCAGCCAAGGCCAACAAAACTACAGAGAAAAACTGATTATAATTATAGAATCGGGACCCTGAGTTCGGTGGCTTCTTCACCCGTATATGCTTGCCGTCAAGGGCACCAATACAATTAGGGAATTATGCCCTATCCTGGAAGCCCTGTGCAATCTGAAGCCACTGCTGCCTTGTTGGTTGTGGCAGCACAGCAGCTCGCAGTCGCGACCACATGGTGGCACAGGTAGCCCGCACTATTCCTGATATTGTGGAGGTCCCCATGCGGAATTCAAAATGTAATGAGGCAAATGAGTTTCCTGTTGCCAAAAATCTGTGGAAAAAAATAATAAAATATATAGTTTTACAACGCTATCACCATCACATTTGTCATGATATCATGCAGCTTACAATCAGCTATATATCGGAACATAAAATACATGGTTTTTATCTGACTGCAAAAAATGTACATACCTCAGGGTTATAATTAGCCGTTCCTCAGCTGAAACACAACGCCGCATGTTAGTATTCATGAAGGTTAGGCCAGGCCTCAACTCCCCCAAAAGCAGATCAAATGTAGGGATGGACATGCGGCAATAACGAACAAATTTGTCAGGGTGCGCACTCAGGTCAGCATACATAGTTAGAAACTGCCCTTTGACAGCCCTCTGTGCAATTATTGGGTGAACCCACATCCTCGTCCTCAGCGGTTCCTCCGCAAGCATTTCTCTCTGCTCTCCGAAACAACGAAATACCAGCTAGTGCAAAAGCACAAGATCAGGAGTTGATGTAGGCAAAGACGACATGCCTGCTTACAAAAGGAACACCTCAAAATAGAATCAACACACTTCAGATATAGATCCACACAAAATGGAGCTGCCACAAACTGAAGAGCATGTTGGGTGTGTTTATATTGTGTCTCAAGTGAACATGTGACTCAACAGGATGTTTGCGTTTTTTTTCACGCACGTTAATAACGCATGTCATCCGGATGCTATCCGCGCGGAAATAACGCAAACACTGAACGCAATCGCTGTGAAAACTGACTTGCTTTTAAACAAAAATCACACGTTTTTACCTGAACGCATCCTGAGCTAAAACCCGTGTGAACTCAGCCTTATTGCTACTTGTCCCAACTTTTTTGGGATTTGTTGACACCGTGAAAATTTGAATCAACGTATTTTTCCTTTAAAATGATACATTTACTCGGATTAAACGTTTGATCTGTCATCTACGTTCTATTACAAATACAATATTGACATTTGCCATCTCCACATCATTGCATTCAGTTTTTATTCACAATTTGTTTAGTGTCCCAACTTTTTTGGAATCCGGTTTCTACTTTCACACTTGTGTTTTTTGCGGATCCGTCATGGATCTGCAAAAACGGTTCTGTTACCATAATATTGTTTTGATGTCCGTTTTGGTTGTCTGCCTCCAAAGCGGAATGGTGACTGATCGGAGGCAAACTGATGCATTCTGAGTGGATCCTTTTCCATTCAGAATGCATTAGGGCAAAACTGATCCATTTTCGACATACCTCCCCCGTACCAGGACTGCCACTGAAATCCGGGACTGTCCTGACAGATACTGGAAGGAGGTATGGCTTTAGGCCTCATGCACATGACCATAGCTTGCCTGTGCCTGTATTGTGGCCAGCAAACAGGGGGTCCTCAATATACAGGCACCAGCCGTGTGCGCACCGTATCAAGTGATGGGTCTGAAATCCGAAAGATACGGCGTGGTCTGGAATGGAAGCACAGATCGGAAACCTATGGAGTGCATCCATGGGTTTTCTGTCCAAAAAGTACTGTCGGATGCAGATTGCAGACCCCATTTAAATGAATGGGTTTATGTCGGCAGACAGTGGACACACTGTCTGCGCCCATGCATTGCAGGTAAATATAGGTAAATATATGTATATAAATATCTATATATACATATGTGTATGTATATTCATATATATGTTTATATATATATATATATATATATATATATATATATAGATGAAAAACGGACAGCACTCCAAGTAAAAGCAATGGTGTTTATTCACCCATGTGGATGGCAACGTTTCAGCTCATACAAGAGCCTTTTTCAAGCAATGAACACAGTGTATACTGGGGTATATATAGTCCAACCCCTGTTACATCGCAAAACAATCAATCAACAATAATGACTAAAAATAAAGTGCAAAATAGTGCATACACAATATCAAAGTGCATAAATGTGTATTATTAATAAGTAGAAAACCGCATCAATGGTGTGTCTATAATATAATATGAGGTATATATAAAATACCATAAAAGTACAATAATTAGATACAGGTGCACATAATGTGGGAGGGGAGAGAAGAAATGATGCTGCAAAAAGGGGAGGGGAAAGAGGTGTCATACCCAGCGTTGTTCCTCGTGCCACACATGTTGCATACCACCGAATCCGGCGTTCCAATGAAAGCAATGCGCAGAAGCCAAGCAGCGTCAGAGGCACGGCATGACGTCATCGCTTCACGTTGCGGGAGCATGCGCATGACTAATAAAACCCTCGGTCAGCCATTATACAAAAGGTAAAAGCCTACCCATATTATGTGTGCGCAGGTCCATGTAGATAGACAGGACAGCGCAACACAGAAAAAATGCTGTGTCCTATGGCGTGGACCCAACGAGAACAAGGGAAAGGCTACAACACACCAGGGGCATAGCGGTGACCACGACGGATTGCGTAGCGGTCATCGTATATAAACCCACAAAATCCCTCCGGGGGCCACCACCAGTCAATGACACACAATATGGGACATCAGGGGCTAATGTACAGAATGGATATATTTTTGGCACAATATGAGCATAGAATAGAAACAGCCATATAAACCAAAAAAGAGGGGCATGTAGGCACAATGTAGATACATAGGGTACGTCCCACTTTTTGGGCCCGGCAGCATCATTCTTATCTGTGAAAATAGAAAATAAGAAAAAATGGCTTAATAGTGTTCATAATGCACTATGTAACACCAAAGGAGAAGATCGCATATCACATAGAGAACATTGTGGGGCAAACTGCCCATCTAAAAATATATCCCTGGATTATAATCCACATTGAGCCCATTAGGTTTCAGACTCCCTCTTTCTAAGGCATGGGTACATGGTCAGTGGCCCAACATTTAAGATCTTTCTCGGAGTGTTTAAACTCCATAAAATGTTTGGCAACAGGGAGATCCTTTCTTTTTTTACGTATAGATAATCTGTGGTTATTTAACTGCGTCTTAAGGTCAGCTGACGTTTCACCTACATATAATAACTTAAAAGGGCAAATCAAAACATAGATCACGAAATTGGAGTTACATGTAAGGTGAAATCGGATTGGATACGAGACTCCAGTAGTAGGATGGACAAAAGCCCTGCCCTTGTCCATATATTTGCAATCAATGCAGCAAAGGCAGGGAAAACTGCCCATGCCGAGTGTGGTCAAAGAAATTTGTATGGACTTATACCTAGGGCCAATGTCAGCTCTGACAAGTTGGTCACGCAAGTTTCTGGACCTGCAGTATGAAAAGAGGGGAGGAGATCTGAATTCCAGAATCTCACTATGGCTCCCAAGATGCCCCAATGTCGCTTAATAATGCGATTGATCTCATCACTTTGTTCCGTATATTTGAAGATGAAGGGAATCCGGGTCTGTGTAATGCACCGAGCTGTTTTGCGAGGATCTGAACTGCGGAATCGTGTTGCATTAACCAGTGCCCAAGACCCAGAAGGAAAGTGAGGTTATAGATCAGGTTCAGTAGTGGATTCCCAGGCGGCTCTCTCAAACAACTGAGCGGAGAGTTAGGGATCCTGACATCATACACCTGTTCCCTGCTCTGAATGTATTATTAGCGGCGAGATGCCATACGCCCTACAGGTGGATGTAGTAATTCATTTTGATGAAGGCAACAGTTATAGTCCATAAATCTTGTTTTCCATAACACACACCTCACTTGCATAAGTTATACAGAGAACAGAGTGCCTTGAATATTATTGTTTAGTTGGAAGGTACTGATAGTCCAGGTTATATTCAGCCACTGAATTCATTATACTTGCGGTTTGGTAGAGTCCTCAGTAGCGTCCCGGATTGCCAGGGAGGTTAGCGGAGTGAGGAATAAGGTTCCCAGGGGTTCCGGATCCAATGCCTATGGGGGAGGCTTCTGTAGCAGTATGCACGGTGCACACTCCAAATTAGTGGAACACCGTGCATAGCTGCCACGGGGCTTATATGGGGTAGCTCCGCCCAGTGGGAGGAGTCGCTGTGCTGCAGATGGAACCACCCTGCCAATCGTTACAGTACCCCCCTCCCAAGGGAACCCCTCCGGGGTACCCTAGAAGGGGAGGGCCGGTCGGGGAACCTGCGGTGAAACTCCCTTTGCAATTTTGGAGCGTGGACATCATCGGCCTCCTCCCAGGAATCATCTTGGGGACCATAACCCTTCCATCGTATGAGGTACTGGAGTCTCCCCCTCCTCCTTCTGGAATCCAAGAGCTCCTCAACCTCGAACTCTTCATCACCTTGGACAATGACCGGAGGTGACGGGGCAGGGTTCCTGCCCGGGAAAGGGTTAGGACGAAAAGGCTTCAGCAAAGATACGTGAAAGGTGGGGTGTACCTGAAAACGAGGAGGTAGAATGAGTTTCATCGTGTTGGGGTTGACGACCTTCTCGATACGGAATGGTCCCAGGAACTGTTTCCCCAATTTTTTAGAAGGAGTACCCAAGCGGAGGTTTTTGGTGGAGAGCCAGACGGAGTCCCCTGCTTGATATGGGGGACTCGGCCTCCTGCGTCGATCATAATAACATTTTTGTCGATCTCTAGCTCGGATAAGGTTTTCTTTAAGCTCCTTGAGGGTCTTCTGTAATGTGGAGATGTAATCTTCAGTAGCTGGCACGTTAGTAGGGATACTCATCGGAGTGAGAGGAGAAGGGTGAAAACCGTAGTTCGAGAAGAATGGAGAGTGAAGAGTGGAGGCACTTTTGGAATTGTTATAGGAGAATTCCGCGAGAGGAAGCAGGCGCTCCCAGTCGTCCTGGAGATATGAGCAGTGACAGCGAAGGTACTGCTCGAGGCATTGGTTTACTCTCTCAGTTTGTCCGTTTGTCTGCGGGTGGTATGCACTGGACATCCGATGGTCTATCTGGAGTTTCCCACAAAGAGCCTTCCAGAACTTGGAGATAAATTGTGAGCCTCTGTCCGATATCAGTTTAGTAGGCACTCCATGTAGACGGACGATGTTAGTCACAAAAACCTCAGCAGTCTCCTTCGAAGATGGTAATTTTTTCAGGGCCACAAAATGTGCCATTTTTGTTAGTAGATCCACAACAACAAGTACGGTATTATGACCATGTGAGGGAGGAAGATCAACTATAAAATCCAGTGATACCCACTCCCAGGGTCTGGAGGGTATCGGGAGATTCATTAGTAGGCCGTAAGGTTGCTTACGATCATGTTTGCAGGTGGCACAAATCTCACATGAGGCGACGTAGTCCTCAATTTCCTGTATCATGTTGGGCCACCAGTAATATCTGCGGACTAAATCCACGGTTTTGGAGATGCCCGGATGACCCGCCATGGGAGTATCATGGCATAGTTGAATTACTTGTGTTGTAACGTTTGGTGGTATATATAGATGATTTCCCTTATAATAGAAGCCTTCATCATCCTTACGGAGTCCTGGAGGTAGATCGTTTTCATTTAGGGTTAGACAGTCCTTGAGTCTTTGTCGTAGAGCTACAGTGGCAATAATTTTTTTGGGTGGAATTACCCACGAAGGGAATTCTGCTCCTGGATGGGGATCATTCAAACGAGATAGGGCGTCTGCCTTTCCGTTTTTTGAACCGGGTCTGTATGTGATTTGAAAATCGAAGCGGTCGAAGAAGAAACTCCACCTCACTTGGCGAGAGGATAATGTCTTACCCGTCTTTAGGTATTCGAGGTTGCGGTGGTCTGAGTATATGGTGATTGGGTGTGTTGAGCCTTCCAATATATGTCTCCAATTTTCCAACGCGTTTTTTATTGCCAGAAGTTCTTTTTCCCCTATGGGGTAGCTAACCTCGGCCGGATTGAGTGTCCGGGAGAAAAACCCTACCGGATGTAGGGGCGTCATTAATGATGAACGTTGAGATAAGACAGCTCCAACAGCATGTTGGGAAGCATCCACTTCGAGGACGTACAAGTTGTTAGGGTCAGGTATGGTGAGAATGGGAGCGGATGTAAACCTGTCCTTCAGTAGTTGGAATGCTTCCTGAGCTTCTCCATTCCATATGAACCTCGTGTTGATGCTTGTAAGTCTGGTGAGCGGTTTTGTAGTTGCAGAGTAATTCTTGATGAATTTCCTATAGAAATTAGCGAACCCCAAAAACCTTTGAAGTGCCTTTCTGGATCCTGGAGTGGGCCAATTTTGTATACATTCAATCTTTGTCTGGTCCATCTGAATCCCCTCGGGGGAGATGATGTAACCCAGGAACGGTAGTGTAGTCGTATAAAATACGCATTTCTCTAATTTTGCGTACAGGCAATGGGCTCTCAAACGTGCTAATACCCAACGCACATGTCTTCTATGGTCTTGGATGTTGTCTGAATAAACCAATATGTCATCGAGGTAGACAATGACACAAACATCCAGTAGATCTCGAAAAATATCATTTATAAAATTTTGGAATGTTGCAGGTGCATTGCACAGTCCGAATGGCATCACTTGGTACTCAAAGAGTCCGTAACGGGTGCGAAAAGCGGTTTTCCACTCGTCTCCTTTTCTGATCCTTATCAAGTTATAAGCTCCTCTAAGGTCCAGTTTGGTATAGACAGTGGCAGTGCTGAGACGTTCAATCAGTTCGTTAATGAGAGGCAGTGGGTACCTGTTCTTTACCGTCACTTTATTTAGGGCTCTATAGTCGATGATAGGACGGAGGCTGGAATCCTTGTTCCGAACAAAGAACATTCCCGATCCTGCGGGTGAAGTAGAGGCCCTAATGAATCCCTTTTTCAGGTTTTCCTCTAGATACTGTTTGAGGTGGTCTAGCTCAGGTTTCGCCAATGGGTAGATTCTCCCCTTAGGTATTTCACTTCCTGGAAGTAGATCTATGGGACAGTCGTATGTCCTGTGAGGCGGAAGCATCTCTGCATTCTTTGAACTGAACACGTCGGCGAAATCCTGGTAGTGGTCTGGTACCTGGGTGCCGCCAACCAGTAGTATGGAATTTGTAGGATAACAGGTCTCCTGGCAATACCCCGAATCTAACCGTACCCTTCCTTGGTCCCATAGTAGTGTTGGTCTATGTAGTTTTAACCAAGGTAGTCCTAGTATGATAGGGAATAGAGGGGAGGGTATAATGTCAAAGGACATAAATTCAGTGTGGTTGTTTTCACAGGTCACCATTATAGGTAAGGTTTGGTTTTGAACTGGGCCTGAGGCCGAAGTAGTACCGTCAATAAAACTCACGCACAATGGGGAATTCTTTTTGATCAATGGAATTTTATTTCGCTTAATCAACAGCGTATAGATAAAATTTCCGCAGGATCCTGTATCCACCATTGCGTCAACGGTAAGACGATTTTGGTCCCACTGTAGAGTAAGAGAGGTGTATAAGTAACCCGGGGTTCTGATCTGGGGATCTACGATTTTACATAGAGAGTATCGCTTACCTTCGGACTTCTTCCGTATTACCGGGCAATCTTCTACCCCATGGCCTTCGGAAGAGCAATATAGGCAGAGATTCAGGTTGCGTCTTCTGGTTTTCTCTCTTTCTGTTAGAGGGCCCCTGAGGGCAGCTATCTCCATCTTTTCTGCAGGAGGATGCATCTCGGTTTGTCTACTGGGAGGTAGATATCCATAGGACCGCTCTGCTCTGCGTTCACGGAGACGCCTGTCGAGGATGGTGACACGTTGCATAAGATCTTCTAGGGTGAGGGGCATGTCACCTCTTGCCAACTCATCCTTCAGTGCTTCGGAAAGGCCGAGACGGAACTGGTTCCTAAGACTGAGATCGTTCCACTCAGTCTCCCGAGCCCACCGCGTATATTCCGCGATAAAATCCTCAACAGGTCGTCTGCCTTGTTTAATGCTCCTGATGGCGGATTCCGCCGTCAGCTGCTTGCTATGGTCTTCATACAAGAGGGCCATGATTGTAAGAAATTGGTGGTAGTTGTCTAGGACGGGGTCCTCCCTCTCCAAGTAGGTATTTGCCCAGGCTCTGGGCTCCCCCCTAAGAAAGGAGATCATAGTGAGGACTTTTATCCGGTCAGTAGGGTAGGTCCTAGGACGAAGCTCAAACATTAATTTGGAAGCATTAATGAAAACTCGGAACTGCTTGCGATCGCCTGAGAATAGTTCCGGAGGACTGACCATTGGCTCAGGTCCCTCCCTTGGGGGGTTTGTGTTCTGTGCGACAAGGTCTCGCAATGTCTGGTTCTCTAGTTGCAGGTTCTGAACATCCTCTGAGAGGTTCTCAACCTTTTGTGAGAGGATGACAATGTGTCGTGCTAGTTCCGCTGGATCCATTGAAGTTCCACTAATATGTAATGCACCGAGCTGTTCTGCGAGGATCTCAACTGCGGAATCGTGTTGCATTAACCAGTGCCCAAGACCCAGAAGGAAAGTGAGGTTATAGATCAGGTTCAGTAGTGGATTCCCAGGCGGCTCTCTCAAACAACTGAGCGGAGAGTTAGGGATCCTGACATCATACACCTGTTCCCTGCTCTGAATGTATTATTAGCGGCGAGATGCCATACGCCCTACAGGTGGATGTAGTAATTCATTTTGATGAAGGCAACAGTTATAGTCCATAAATCTTGTTTTCCATAACACACACCTCACTTGCATAAGTTATACAGAGAACAGAGTGCCTTGAATATTATTGTTTAGTTGGAAGGTACTGATAGTCCAGGTTATATTCAGCCACTGAATTCATTATACTTGCGGTTTGGTAGAGTCCTCAGTAGCGTCCCGGATTGCCAGGGAGGTTAGCGGAGTGAGGAATAAGGTTCCCAGGGGTTCCGGATCCAATGCCTATGGGGGAGGCTTCTGTAGCAGTATGCACGGTGCACACTCCAAATTAGTGGAACACCGTGCATAGCTGCCACGGGGCTTATATGGGGTAGCTCCGCCCAGTGGGAGGAGTCGCTGTGCTGCAGATGGAACCACCCTGCCGATCGTTACAGTCTGTGACCTCCTGGACGTCCTCCTCTCCAAAATACTACTTCTATCCAAACTCTGGACCTTGCTTATATGGGAATCAAGTAGATGGGCAGGATATCCCCTTTTTGGAATTTACTAGCCATAGTGTTCAAAGATGAACCTACCTTCTCAGGTTCAGAAACTATGTGTTTGACCCTAAGAAATTGTGAAAAGGGTTAATACTTGAGCATATTATGTGGGTGACCACTATTAAAACATAATAGGGTGTTTTTATCCGTAGGCTTAGTATATAGTTGTGTGTGCAGCTTGCCCTGGTTGAATGTGACTTTAGTATCTAGAAACTGAAGTTCAGTCTCAGAGTGGACCAGGGTAAATTGAAGATCCTTGTTGACACCATTTAGGAACATATGAAACTCAATCAGCTGGGAAACACTACCAGTCCATATGAGGAAGATGTCGTCGATGTATCTCCACCACCGCAGCAAATGGCCGCGGTGGTGGGACACATGGACGGCATCCTCCTCAAAGCACCTCATAAAAATGTTTGCATAAGTGGGTGCTACATTAGACTCCATTGCTACGCCCCGTTTTTGCCAGGAAAAAGAATCCTGAAACAGGAAATAATTGTGTCTTAAAATTATCTGCAATAGATCAATAATGAATTTCTTAGCAGCTGTGATGTAAGATGAATTACCAAGTATACGTTCAATTACACCAATACCCAGATCGTGGTCAATCGAAGTATATAAAGAGGTGACGTCGAATGATGCCAAATGGACCTCATGGACACCAGTAAGTTCAATCATGTTCAGCTTGCATAGGAAGTCGGTCGTGTCTTGTATGTACGACTCAGCCCCTACTGCAAAATCATGCAACACCTTGTCAAGAAAGATCGCAATACAGCTAAAAATGTAATCCGAACCGGAGACAATTGGGCGTCCAGGAGGGTCACTGAGGGACTTATGTACTTTAGGAAGTATGCATAGAACCGGCGTAACCGGATGATCTACATCTAAGAAATGTGCATAAGTCCTCATCAATAGTGCATGCCATAATGGCATTAGTCAAACATTTCTTGACAAGTTTTGCAATCTCAAATTTAGGGTCAGCCTGAAGAACAGAGTACACATCAGTGTCATCCAGCTGACGTTGAATTTCAGCCACATATTTACTGGTGTCCATGATGACCACCGCTCCACATTTATCCGCAGGTTTAACTGTCAACAAAGGGTCTTTTCTTAATTGGTCTAATGCCTCAATCTCCAAACTAGAAAGGTTTGGATGTTTAAGAACACTATTGTTGCATTTCAACTTGTATGCAGATATATCGGACTTGACAGCAGTAATAAATGCATCAACAGAGGCCTCCTTCACATATGGGGTAAAATGGCTCTTCAAGGGCAGATCGAGACGTCTCAAGGAGAACTCGCTAGCCTGAGGCGCCGCAATCTGTGCCCTAGAATGAAACCACACTTTCAGCTTAATTCTGCAAAAAAATGTATGTAAGTCAGCGTCCAGATCAAACCAGTTAGAAGAAGACATGGGACAGAAAGAAAGTCTGTTTAAAACACTCACTTGAGCTGGGGTGAGTATCCTAGATGACAGGTTGATCACTGTCACTTCCTCTTGTTTTTCTGTGATTTGTTGGTCTGTGCTCTGGTCTTGTTGTTTCTGGACTTTGCTGGTTCTATGGTGTCTATGACCCCCTCTCCTGGTCCGACCTCGTCTTTCTTTTGTGGGTCCACATTGTACCCTAAAAAAAGGGAGGATGATGTAGAAACAGCCGTTGTTTTCCTTTTCTTCTTCCTTGGATCTTTGAAATAAAGATTGCTGGTATCTGACTGCCAGGTATAAACTGCATCCTTTTTGTAATCCTCTGAGTCACAATTACATTTTGACCTTTTTCCTTCCTCCTATTGCGTTTTGGCTCGTGCCACATGAGCCACTACATTATCATTGAATAGTGAATATTCCTCTGTGGACATGGATGTCCGTAATGTCAGATCAATCTCTGCTGTATCATTGGCAATGGTGGCTAATTCCTGTTGAAGGTACTGAATATTCAGCAGAATGAAATCTAAAGAATATCTATTGGATAACACTTCAAACTTCTTACAAAACTCTGTATTGTGAGAAAACAAATTAGGTCTCAAATTAGACCTCATGCCACGTGGAATCCTCTGCACCTTGAAGTATTCACCAAGTGTGGTCATATGCAGGCGCAACAAAGCTGTTTTTTGGGATAGGAACTCAAATCTCTTTTTGAGCTCATGGATAGACAGAGTATTCAAAAAAGCAGCATCTCCCCCAATGTCCAATAATATGCGATCCGTATCCTCCTGGGAGTACATAGAGCCACATGGAAAGTCAATATCCGTCATGACGAAACAGGAATAGTATACCAAAGTGTACAAAAATCAATCTGTGCTCAGCCACCCAAGCGGTATATAGAAAAAAGAGAAAATGATGGCGGCACTGGAAAAAAGCAGTTTGGGTGCTAGGTACAGGGATGTAGCTGCTTACCCCAAATGGATAGATGAAAAACGGACAGCACTCCAAGTAAAAGCAATGGTATGCAACATGTGTGGCACAAGGAATAACGTTGGGTATGTCACCGCTTTCCCCTCCCCTTTTTGCAGCATCATTTCTTCTCTCCCCTCCCACATTATGTGCACCTGTATCTAATTATTGTACTTTTATGGTATTTTATATATACCTCATATTATATTATAGACACAACATTGATGCGGTTTTCTACTTATTAATAATACACATTTATGCACTTTGATATTAATAATAATAATAATAATAATAGTGTATGCACTATTATGCACTTTTTTAGTCATTATTACTGATTGATTGTTTTGTGATGTAAGAGGGGTTGGACTATATATACCCCAGTATACACTGTTTTCATTGCTTGAAAAAGGCTCTTGTATGAGCTGAAACGTTGCCATCCACATGGGTGGTGAATAAACACCATTGCTTTTACTTGGAGTGCTGTCCGTTTTTCATCTATCCATTTGGGGTAAGCAGCTACATCCTGTCACTACCAGAGCTTTGAGACGTTCTCACAGCTCTGTTTCTCCACCCCTGTGATGATGTCACTACTAGAGCTTGGAGGAGTTCCCTCTGCCCTGTTTCTCCGCCCCTGTGATGAGGTCTTTATTTTCTGTTTCCTTCCTCCTAGCTGTCTCTCCTGTGTTTGATTTCGCTGCCTTTAAATCACCCCTCCTCCTTTGTAGAGGTGCGGATTATACTTTTCATTTGAGCTGTATCTCTCGCTTGAGTAACTTCACCTGTGTGATACCTTTTCACTGGATCTGTGTTCTGCTGAAGCAAGTACTTCGGATATTGTCTGCTGACTTCGGATCTGTTTTCACTGCAGCCGCAACTCCTTCAGTTAAGTGTTCAATCATTGTGTGTTTTTGTTTCTTTGCTGACTGGATCCGAGGCGACCCCGGTTCCGTCCATATACTGAGCAGGGCACCGGTGGCCGTGCCCCTCCCACTATTGTAGGGGTTTCAGTGGTCATCAGCCTAAGGTACGCGGGCATGTCTCGATCCACCATATGGATCCGGACATGTGAATAGCAGCTTAGGGAGAGCTTTTAGGGTCTGACGGGGGTCACCCTTTATCCTCCCTAGTTTGGGTCCGGTCAGTCGCTATTCACTGTGTGTTCACTGTGCTCACTTACAGCCGTGACACATCCCTGGACCTAACACCCAAACTGCTTTTTTCCAGTGCCGCCATCATTTTCTTTTTTATATATATATATATATATATATATATATATGTGTGTATATATATATAGATATATATATATATCTATATATATACACTCACCTAAAGAATTATTAGGAACACCATACTAATACGGTGTTGGACCCCCTTTTGCCTTCAGAACTGCCTTAATTCTACGTGGCATTGATTCAACAAGGCACTGATAGTATTCTTTAGAAATGTTGGCCCATATTGATAGGATAGCATCTTGCAGTTGAAGGAGATTTGAGGGATGCAGATCCAGGGCACAAAGCTCCCGTTCCACCACATCCCAAAGATGCTCTATTGGGTTGAGATCTGGTGACTGCGGGGGCCATTTTAGTACAGTGAACTCATTGTCATGTTCAAGAAACCAATTTGAAATGATTCAAGCTTTGTGACATGGTGCATTATCCTGCTGGAAGTAGCCATCAGAGGATTGGTACATGGTGGTCATGAAGGGATGGACATGGTCAGAAACAATGCTCAGGTAGCCCGTGGCATTTAAACAATGGTCAATTGGCACTAAGGGGCCTAAAGTGTGCCCAGAAAACATCCCCCACACCATTACACTACCAGCCTTCACAGTGGTAACAAGGCATGATGGATACATGTTCTCATTGCGTTTACGCCAAATTAGGACTCTACCATTTGAATGTCTCAACAGAAATCGAGACTCTTCAGACCAGGTAACATTTTTCCAGTCTTCAACAGTCCAATTTTGGTGAGCTTGTGCAAATTGTAGCCTCTTTTTCCTATTTGTGGTGGAGATGAGTGGTACCCGGTGGGGTCTTCTGCTGTTGTAGCCCATCCGCCTCAAGGTTGTGTGTGTTGTGGCTTCACAAATGCTTTGCTGCATACCTCGGTTGTAGCGAGTGGTTATTTCAGTCAACGTTTCTCTTCTATCAGCTTGAATCAGTCGGCCCATTCTCCCACAGTCAGACCAAAAGAGAACTGGAGGGAATATACTGATATTTTTCCGAATCTGAGATTTCTGAAGTGGAGGGCAGCAATACGCGAACCACAGTAAAGACCAAGCGTAGAGCCAAAAACAAACCATCATATCCACAGAAAAGATATCCACAACAGAATTCAAGTACCAACATAAATCCAAGTTCAAGTGGAAATACAACATGGACAACAACTCAAGAGCCAGGTCAAAATACTCAAATGCAGTAGTCGCAATACTTACAATTTCCGCAACCATCCTCCTTACCTATACCAACAAATGTCACCTTACAGCCTCAGAATGCAGTACAGGGAGGTTTTTTAGGGCAAGGGATGGGATTACGGGACAGGGAGAAGTGGGGCTACAATCAAAAGATGTAGATATAAGAACATTAGAAGCAGTAGAAGGCAATGGTGACCCCAGCACACCAATAGATAAGAGGAGCAATGGAGCAATGCAAATAATTAATAAAACACAGATAAACCTAACTACAGAACACATAAGTCTTATACAAAAGGGCCTATCATTTACCCCAGCACCATCATTCAACCGTTTCCTGTGGGTCAAGGACATCAACCTATTCGCTAGAAAATTAGCACTACACAAGGAGTTTAACTCTAGGGAACAGGTAGAAATTAACATCCAGCAACGGGAGAGAGAAGCGGTTGAGACACTTGAGAGTCTACAGAGGGAAGGAGAAGGAGAAGTTGTAGCCCCAACCCCACCATTCAGTACACTAACCCCAAAGTCTAAATTTACCCCCCCCCCTTTAGCAAATATGCAAATATCCAAACCTTTGTCGATGTGGTAACCAGAGATTTACAAGAAATGAAAGCCCCAAAAAGGAATAAATATAGTAACTTGAGTATAGAAGAACAGAGAGCCATGAAAGATCTAATGGAAAATGAGAATCTGGTTATAAAACCTTCCGATAAGGGAGGGAATATTGTATTACTGGAAAGGAAAGATTACGAGCGAATGGTAATGGATCTCCTGAATGAGACAAATACGTATAGGGAGCTTAAATCAGACCCCACAGAAAAATATGTTTTGGAGTTAAAAGAACTACTAAAAAGTGCCAAAGATTGCAATATAATAACGAAGGAAGAATACAAAGTCATGTACAGGCCGAGACCAACTAGAGCAACGTTTTACGCTATCCCAAAAGTCCATAAACAACGAGTACCGATTCCAGGGAGACCCATTGTCTCTGGCAACCAAAGCCTATGCGAAAGTATAAGTGAATATGTAGAACAGGTCATCTCCCCCTTCGTCAAAACCTTGCCATCGTATCTCAAGGATACCAAGGATACTGTCGTCAGGCTGCAGGAAATCCAGGTTAATTCATGTACACTAATAGCCAGTCTTGATGTCGAGGCACTGTATACAAGTATTCAACATCATCTGGGCATACAAGCAATTCAATATTATTTAAATACAAAGGGAACACAATATCACGAGCACAATAATTTCGTAATCACATTATTAAAATTTCTGTTGGAGCACAATTACTTTCTATTTAATGGAAAATATTATTTACAGGTCACTGGCACCGCTATGGGCACGATTTGTGCACCAAGTTATGCAAATTTGTTTTTAGGGTGGTGGGAAGATCGTATAGTTTTCACGGACACAATGGAGAAGTACACTAAGCACATATTATTTTGGGGTCGATATAGCGACGATATTTTAATTTTTTGGGATGCCACTGAAGCACAATTTCATGAGCTTGTATGCCACCTCAACCACAATCAGGTAGGTATGAGATTTACAGCTGAAATACATAAGAGCACATTGAATTTCCTGGACCTCAAGATTAACCTTCAGCCTGACGGCAGAATCCAAACCGAGATACACCGTGAAGTAACATCAACAAATAACTTGTTACATTGGCAAAGCTTCCATCCTGACCCCCTTAAGAGGGGAATCCCGGTGGGGCAGTACCTCAGAGCCAGGCGGAACTGCTCCACCGAGGAAGCTTTCCAAAAAGAGTGTGAAACTCTATACTCGCGCTTTTATGAGAGAGGATACTCCAAGAAATGCTTACACCGGGCCTACAATAGAGCCAGGAAGACCGATAGGCTGGATTTGCTGACGGACAAAAAAACAAAAGAGGGGGAAAGAATCATTCGTTGTATAGGAACATACGATACTGAACATAGAGCTATACAACAAATTTTAAAACGACACTGGCATATACTGCAAACTGATGGTGATCTACAACAAGTGATACCTAAATATCCCGCCATCACATACAGAAGAGGACAGAACCTAAAAGAAAAACTAGTCCATCAACCTTATGGAACCAGTAAAAAAACAACCTGGCTGTCCCACAATGGATCATATCCATGTGGGGACTGTATCTTCTGTAGTAAGATGGTAGCTACGAAAACATTCAGTAATCCAGTGGATGGAAAAAATTGCGAAATTAGAGACTACATCAATTGCAAGACAAAGGGGGTAGTGTATATTAAATGCGACTGTCCAAAACTATATGTTGGAAAGACTATTCAGGAGTTGAGAAGGCGAATTTCGAAACACCTGAGTAGTATCAGTACAGGAGCAGACACCAGCTTGGCCAGACACATGAGAGACAAACATAAAGGCAACAACACGAACATAAAAGTCTGGGGAGTGATGAAGGTCAAAACAGGCCCACGAAAAGGGGACATAGACAAAAAACTTCAACAAGAAGAAACGAAATGGATATACTTACTAAACAGCTTATCTCCAAATGGCCTCAATGAAGGGTTCACATACTCGTCCTTCCTATAGATGGTACCCCTACCTGAGAACAAATGAAAAAATATTAGAAGGAAAAAATTATAGAGTAGGATTTACGATATATCAATAATAAAAAGAGCAGCCTCAAGTTAGGCTAGACCGAAACAGTAAAAATATTTGCAAGAGAAAAATACAAAATGAACAGAAGAATATGCTCAACCCCAAGGGAATAAGTTGGCAATTTAAGTAAGACAAGGGGGAAAGAGAGGAGAGAGGAAAAACGAAATAAAAGAGATGAAAGAAATCAAAAATGATCATTCTCTGAGCCCCATTAGATAAAGAGCTGGGCAGAGGATAATCAGAGAAGAGGGCAAGATACATGCAAGGAATAACCAATTGAGGAACAGTACAGAGGATAGTATGTTAATTCTGATGATAAATATACAGACATGGAGGTACCATAATCATAAAGTAAATAAAATAAAGGAAAAATCACATCAGAATTGCCCACCAGCCTCTGCCTTCTTTTCCCCCTTCCTCCTTATTAAACTGGGTAACCAGTAAAAATAAGTCCAACATTACTATACAAAAATACGCATGAAGAACAAAACATATGCGAAAATGAGGGGAGATACACCAAAAAACATAGGAATGAGAAATTAATCATGAATGGAGGAACCAATATGGAAAAGATATAGGGGACATCAGTGGTGCAATAAACTCTGCTGCTGGCGAATAGAGACAAATAGCGTATCGCCAGCTAATAAAGTTGGTAGAATATACCAGCGAATGTCAGAGGAATAGATGAGCTGTAATACTCGCCAGAGCTTAGTCCATGGGCATGCGCATTAGAAAATCCCGATTGCAAGTTAAGCATGAAAATATGCGCATTGACACAGGACCTGTGAGAGCGCCTATGTAATCAATAAGTGCAGCACAGAATGATGACTCGAACCAATGGCGAGCAGAACAACTATACACAACTGACGTCAGGGGGCGAGGCTAGGTCGTCATAGAGCCGAGCCCCACGATCCATCCAATTAGCAATGTAGAAAAGGTGTATACCACGCCCCCAAGTAAACGCATAGGATACACGTCATTAACCTAGGTCATAAAAGCCCTAAACGAGGCGAACACGCTCACACACTGCCCGAACCCCTGAGGACGCCGTGACACGGCGAAACATGTCGGGGGGCAGCGTGAGGCTCTAATTTTAATAATAGGAATCACTGGCGCTTACGCATATGAATTAACTCTAGACGCAGTGCCGTGATTGAAGACAGGCAAACGCGGAGCCTGCAATGGCAACATTGTATCTAGACATAAAGTGAACAAACAAAGGCCAGTGTCACTGGAAATTTTAAAACACAAATGTTATGTCGGCGCACTATCAAACATTTTAAATTGAACAAAATTAAAAGTTATGTCTTAGGCAATTGGTAGGTGCAGGGAAAAATAGTCCCAAAGGACATTTGTATTAATTAGTTGTTAGCCCAACACACCTTATCCCAGCACCTAAAGGGAAAATATAGATGTTGAGGGCCCATTCTCCTCTGACCTCTAGCATCAACAAGGCATTTTCGCCCACAGGACTGCCGCATACTGGATTTTTTTCCCTTTTCACACCATTCTTTGGAAACCCTAGAAATGGTTATGCGTGAAAATCCCAGCAGATTGTGAAATACTCAGACCGGCCCATCTGGCACCAACAACCATGCCACACTCAAAATTGCTTAAATCACCTTTCTTTCCCATTCTGACATTCAGTTTGGAGTTCAGGAGATTGTCTTGACCAGGACCACAACCCTACATGCATTGAAGCAACTGCCATGTGATTGGTTGATATATATATATACACACACACATACATATTTATTTATACACAAAATATAACACGTGTTTAATATATTTATATGTGTATATACATTGCGGTCCGCAATGCATGGGCACAGACCGTATGTGTATATATATGTATATATGTGTGTATGTATCTATATAGTCAGGATTATCACCTGACTAGGTAAACCTTCTGCTGGGTTTGTACACACTTGTGCCAACCAGGCTGCGCGCTGCCTGTGTATTATATAGGCACTGTGTGATAATTTTTTCATGTACTGCTAGGCCACAGTGATTAACTGTTTTAAAATCAGAGCTTCACGCTGCCCCCTCGACATGTTTCGCCAGTTGCGTTGTGGAGAAGTCAGGTGGATACACAGCTGATAGTCCTACTGAATAGACTGTTAGAATTTGTATTATGGCAAGAAAAAAGCAGCTAAGTAAAGAAAAACGAGTGGCCATCATTACTTTAAGAAATGAAGGTCAGTCAGTTTGAAAAATTGGGAAAACTCTCTGGGAACATCTCTGGGAACTCCTTCAAGACTGTTGAAAGACCATTTCAGGTGACTACCTCTTGAAGCTCATCAAGAGAATGCCAAGAGTGTGCAAAGCAATAATCAAAGCAAAAGGTGGCTACTTTGAAGAACCTAGAATATGACATATTTTCAGTTGTTTTACACTTTTTTGTTATGTATATAATTCCACCTGTGTTAATTCATAGTTTTGATGCCTTCAGTGTGAATCTACAATTTTAATAGTCATGAAAATAAAGAAAACTCTTTGAATGAGAAGGCGTGTCCAAACTTTTGGTCTGTACTGTATATAGGGGTATAAGTCAATGCAAATTGGTTGGGGGGTTGTACCACAGAAAAGTCAGACCCTCCCCCTATAGACTCACCCAATCGTGAACTTCAATAACTATATTCAATTAATACATCAATGTAACAACTGTGTGTTTCCATTAAAATAAAGCATACCATTTATCAGAGTAGAGATCTCATCTGGCACTAGGCGTGTATTGAGTGGCGTCTTCAGCATGTCAATGCGCATGCGCAAGTTAACTGAACGAGAATCCCGAAGGTCACGTGTGCAGCCTGGCGGGTGTTTAGTTACCTCAATAAGAACTCGCCTGTCCACCCAAAATGTGGAGAGACTGACCTTTGTCAAGATCAGTCAGGCGTGGATCAGCTAGGATTTCCACTCACTAATTCCTGATGCATCAAACTAGATCATCCATGGTGCCACACCAACACTTTGACAAAAGAGACTGGTTTCTTGTGGCTACTTGCCTAAACTACTATTCTGATGCTGCCACCCGCCTGATGCCACACATCTGATGCCAAGTGCTCCTTCTTTCACCCACCATCTTCAGCTGGTACTGGTATTGCCACCCACCTCCCCACTCTGTCATCGGGTAAATCTGTGGTCTCCTGATGCTGCTGCCACCCCCACGGTATGTCACCTTTTCACTCTGTGGTCTTCTGATGCTGCTGCCACCTCCAACCTATGTCACCTTGCCATTCTGTTTTCTCCTCATGCTGCTGCCACCTTCACACTCTGTCATTATGCCGCTTTGTGGTCTCCTGATGCTGCCGCCACCTCCAGACTCTGTCATTGTGCCACTTTGTAGTCTCCTCATGCTGCTTCCACCTCACCGCTATGTCATAGGGTCACTTTGTGAACTTCTCATGCTGTTCCCACCTTTCCCACTTCATGACTGGGCCTGTATTTTGCCTTTCGGCCTATCTGACCTCATCATTTATTTGACCCTTCTTCTGATCTATCAGAAGGAAGGAAAAATGAGATGCACAACGGATGAATGGCCTGTATGGTCCCATCAGAATTGGCTTGTGATTTGTTAGCCAAAAGCAGGAGTGGGTACAAAACACAGAAGACATGTAAATATTCAATTCACGAGTCATCTCTGTTTTGAATCCACTCCTGCTTTTTGGGCATTAGCAATACTGATGGATTACTGACCAAATGCTGAATGAGCGAAAGCGGATGCTCAACAGACAGGATCCCTTTTTTGGGGTTATTGGAAGGGAAAAATAATCAGTGACGTCAACACAAACTTACTGCTGACACCCTCTCCACTCTGTCAGGGGGCTCTACTTGTATAAGCATTGTAGACATCTATGTGGAATCAGCTGATGACGATGTAAGAGGAGTGCACTACTTCTTGGCGCTAACATTGACCTGTAAGGCTGAGTTCATACTTGAGTTATTTGGTCAGTTTTGGCCCTGTGACTGCCCAAATAAGTGAAGTGGGCAGTGATTCTATGAGTGACGCCTGTCATCTGAATGTCATACTGACTCACAGTATTATTTCAATACCAGAGAAGGCTCCCTATGCATGTTACTGCAAGGCACAGTGTTCTACACCACTATAAAGGCTCTCTGCAGCCAGGAAATAGCCATTTTTAATGCCATTTGTTCGGATCGAACCAAATTTTTTCAAAAAATTCTGCGAATTGCCGAATCCAATTTTTTAAAAATTTGCTCATCTCTAGTGAAGATATATCAAAACTGTCCAATTTGTGCACTGCACAAAGGTACTGAACAAATTCGACCACCAAGACAAATCAACACAGGAAAACTATTTGAACTTATGACAGTTGACTTTTTAACAATTTATGAGGTCTCTTCTGTTCATAAAAATGCTTTGGTATGTGTGGACCAATTTTGTAAATTTGCTATAGTGATTCCTAGTGTTGACCAGACAGTCAAAACTATGGCTCATCACCTCTGGACTCATGTTATTAGGCTGTACAGATGTCCACGATTTCTTTCTCACCAGTTTTGAATCACAGTTGGTTCAAGAACTATGTATATTACATGGAATTCGAGAATCTAGAAAAACTCCTTATCATCCTCAAGGAAATTGAGTATGTGAGAGATTCAATCAGACCTTATTAAATGTTATTAGAACATTAGGAGAAGAATACCATGAAAAATGGCCTGAATATATTCACAATGTAGTGTGGAGAGATAAAAATAGGAAGAGTGGGACGCCACATGTGTGGCAAGCGCAGCACTATGAAGGGCCATTTGTGCAGTGGCATTAGAAGAATTTTGATATCTCTGACTTTTTTGTCTAACCAGACTGTCTATTACTCTGCAATTCCTCTAGCGCCATTCTATGGAAGCAGTAGGTTTAAAGAGCACACCAAATGCTAGAGATAAGTTCTTTATTAACTTAAACTTTTCTTCATATATAACAATGCCGCCTCCGCAGCAGATATGGTGGAACTGTAAGTAAACATACATATAACCAGTTCAGTATACAGTTTAATCACTATATTAACAGTGGGAACATTATATAACTGTTTTAAATGCATATTTTGGCCTCTTGCTTCCATAAAACACAGCTCTTAGTGGAGTGTGTCTGTTAAGCTCCTCTCTATGGTGAATAATGATTCCAGCAGCTCAAGCTAGGGGAATTTCCCACACAAGCTGTGTGTGTGGCTGGCTGTAATTTGTCAAAACTCCTGGGCTGTGTGAGGCTAGGTAGGATTGGTCAAGACTCCTGCTTAGCAACAGCAGTTTAACTCTATGCTTTATATTGTGTCTGCTGTCTCATTGAGCTTACCTTACATTATATAATGAATCTTAAAAGCACATTATCTTTTTCTTCTTGTGTGGACACAAAATATAACTATTACATGACATCCAAACATAACGTCACTGTAAATAACTCTGCTTTTGTCTTTAACACACAAACATAGGAACTGTATTAAGGTTATTGGCAGGTCTAGCTGTATAAACATATAAGCTATGTTAGCAACCTAGGACAGGTCTTGACTGGCCAACTACACTCCCACCAAAATTACTTATAATGATATGTTCTCAGTAGTAGGACTTAAACATGAATTTGAGGAATTTTCCATCATGTTCTCAACTTCCAAATGTCTTTTATCACTCTCAAGTAGAACAACTAACTTCTATATAGGACGTTCCAACTTGAGTGGAGTAGTGAGACGTTTTCCTTTTTTGTCAAGTTTTGAGTCTCCTATTTGTAACAACACTCTTCTTACTAGTTTGTCTTCATGCCTTTGAACTTCTAGAACTTAGGCCAATTTCCATTGACTTCTAGGTAAATCTTGTCCTTTCACTAACACTATGTAACCAACTTGGACATTTCTTCTGGGTGTTTGCCATTTACTTCCTAGCATCTTTTCTCTATCTATTCCAAAACTGTTCTGATAGATATTGAATTCTTTGCCATCTCCTTTTGGCATATAAATCCTCTTTGTGAACTTGCCAGGTGGTGGCTGCATGTAATCAGACTTAAAGGGATTCTATCATGAGATTTTGGCCCTATAAGCTAAACATATGCCCATGTCCGTCCTAATAATATGAATCCTAAACTGGCCTTATTAGACCTGCTTGTGGCTCTATTAGCCCAAGAAACATGTTTTTATAACCTGTCAATTGCCTACCTAAGGTGCCCAAGGGGACATCCGTTAATACAGGGTGCCCGGCCATCTGGTGCCCAGCACCTCCTTCCCAGTCTTAATTGCCGCCTTCGTCACCTCAGCGCCGCCTCCGCCAGATCCGGCTCCTGTGCACTATGCTCAGCCTGATGCGCCGCGGGATCCTGGCAGCGGCTTCGTTGAGTTAAGTGCGCATACACACCAGGTCGGTGTGTAACTTTACATATACCCATACTAGGTGAGATAAATATTTCGGCAAAAGACAACTTTTCCCATTTTCTTATACAAAGTTGGCATTTGACCAAGATATTTATCTCACCCAGCATGGGTATATGTAAAATGACACCCCAAAACACATTGTAGTGATGAGCGGCAGGGGTCATATTCGAATTCGCGATATTTCGCGAATATTTTTTAGAATATTCGTCGAATATTCGAAAATTCTCGATTTTTTTTCTTGGAAATAAAATCGGCAAGGTAACGATTGTGTAATATGCGAATTTTCGTAATTCGAATTTTCGGATACAAATTTTTATTGCAAATTTTTCAACTTACAACTATTAGACAAAGAAGATTATAGCACTATATTAGCTAAATTGCTCTATATTCGATTTTTTTTTTATATTCGCTATATTGCTATAACAGCTTTTTCGAATATTCGTAATATTAGTTTTTTCGAATATTTGTAATATTCTAAAACAAGAATATATAGCAATATAGTGAATATTCGAAAAAAATGAATATAGAGCAATTTTGCTAATATAGTGCTATAATCTTCTTTGTCTAAAAGTTGAAAAATTCGCAATAAAAATTAGAATCCAAAAATTCGAATTACGAGAATTCGCATATTACACAATCATTACCTTGCCGATTTTTTCAAATATGACCCCTGCCGCTCATCACTACTCCTAAAGTCAAGTATATTGCAGCCTTTTTATTGGCCCACAAGCTAGAAGCAGGAAGGGATCATGTGTACTGATTTTTAAAAAAAAATCGGAAAAAAATCGAATATTCGAAATTACGAATATATATAACTATATTCAAAATATTTGCGAATTTTCGAAGTACCTATATTTGCGATAAAAATTTGAAATTCGAATATTCGTGATCAACACTACTCCTGAGTACGGCGATACCACATGTGTGACACTTTTTTGCTGCCTAGGTGGCAAAGGGGCCCACATTCCAAAGAGCACCTTTCGGATTTCACAGGCCATTTTTTACAGATTTTGATTTCAAACTACTTTTCACGCATTTGGGCCCCACAAGTGCCAGGGCAGTATAACTACCCCACAAGTGACCCCATTTTGGAAAGAAGACACCCCAAGGTTTTGTGTGATGGGTATAGTGAGTTCATGGAAGTTTTTATTTTTTGTCACAAGTTAGTGGAATTTGAGACTTTGTACAAAAAAAAATCATAATTTTCTGCTAACTTGTGACAAAAAAGAAAAAATTCTAGGAACTCACCATGCCCCTCGCGGAATACCTTGGGGTGTCTTCTTTCCAAAATGGGGTCATTTGTGGGGTAGTTATACTGGGGTAGGAATAAAAAATCTCTGCCCAAAAAAAAAAGGAGGGGAAAGGTGTCTGCCAGGACATAGGAGCTCTGACCAAGATCCATACCTACTAAGCTTGTATGCCCTGGCAAACCCGATTTCTCCATTCACATCAATCGTTGTGGATGAATAAATCATTGCCGGGATTTTTTATATTTTTTATATACAAAGTGTTTGCCAAAGCATATGAACACCGCCGCCTCCTCAGCTCATATGCCTCGGCAAACGTATCTTTTACTGCAGAGGAGAAATCTCGTCTTGCAGCGCCGCATACACCGACTTTTGTGTAATCTGACAGCAGCGCAATGCATCTGTCAGAATGCACATTAGTGCTGCAGCTAGTCAATCGGTTGGTCCACCTGGAAGGTAAAAATACAAAACAAAAAAGAAAAAACTAGGCCGCAACGCAATAAATTTTTATTAACTTTATAATAACATTTGAACAGAACATATAAACTTTATTTAACTTTTTGAACTGAACGTTAACTTTTTAGCTTACTGGTGATTATTTTTTATTTTTTTTACAAACCTATAGGAAAAACCTCTCCTTCCCCATGGGACAATGTGCAAAGGCAAATCACCCAAAGATGTGGCGAAGTGAAAGGACAGGTTTGCAGCAGCTGTGTGTGAATGGGCCCTAATAGCCCTGTGTGCCTGTCCTGTGAGATGCAATCCCTATGCTAAGTGTACCTGTGTGTAGTACTTCCGGAAACAATCCCCTAAACAATCCCCACCCTGGTCAGCGCAGTCGGGACAGAAATAGTGGGTGTCACCCCTTATTCCACTCCTGCTACAGACACATTTTTTTTCGGGGTGGCAGTCGGTTTGAGGTACCAGCAACGACACTGGGGAAATGTCGCTCGTGTAGACGGCTCACTACACTGGTGGATGGGGCCACGGAACCTCCTGGATACAGGAGGTTCTCGATGATCTCTTCCTGAAATTTGAGGAAGGATCCTGTTCTCCCAGCCTTACTGTAGAGAACAAAACTATTATATACAGCCAATTGAATTAAATATACAGACACCTTCTTATACCAGCGTCTGGTCCTGCGGGAAAGGAGATAAGGAGCCAACATCTGGTCATTGAAGTCCACCTCTCCCATGAGCGAATTATAGTCGTTGACACAGAGGAGCTTTTCAATGACACTGGTTGCTCATTCAATTTGGATTGTCGTGTCTGCGTGAATGGAGGAGAGCATGTAAACGTCACGCTTGTCTCTCCATTTCACTGCGAGCAGTTATTCATTACACAAGGCAGCCCTCTCCCCCCTTGCAAGATGGGTGGTAACGAGCCGTTGGGGGAAGCCCCTGCAACTAGTTCGCGCGGTGCCACAGCAGCCAATCTGTTCTAGGAACAAATGCCTGAAGAGGGGCACACTTGTGTAGAAATTGTCTACATAAACATGGTACCCCTCGCCAAATAAGGGTGACACCAAGTCCCAGACTGTCTTCCCACTGCTCCCCAGGTAGTCAGGGCAATCAACCCTCATAGATCCGAAATTTGTGGGTATAGCCTGTGGCCCTTTCACAGAGCTTATACAATTTGACCCCATACCGGGCGCGCTTGCTTGGGATGTATTGTTTGAAGCCCAGGCGCCCGGTAAAATGTATCAGGGACTCGTCTACGCAGATGTTTTGCTCAGGGGTATGCAAATATGCAAATTTGTTGTTGAAGTGGTCTATGAGGGGCCGAATTTTGTGGAGCCGGTCAAAAGCTGGGTGGCCTCTGGGACGGGAGGTGCTGTTATCACTAAAGTGCAGGAAACGCAGGATGGTCTCAAATCGTGTCCTGGACATTGCAGCAGAGAACATGGGCATGTGATGAATTGGGTTTGTGGACCAATATGACCGCAATTCATGCTTTTTGGTTAGACCCATGTTGAGGCCCAGAAAAAATTTAAATTAGGAAACTTTGACGGGTTTCCACCGGAAAGACTGGGCATAATAGCTTCTCGGGTTGGCGGCTATAAATTCAGTGACATATCGGTTTGTTTCTGCCACAACTAAGTCCAAGAGCTCCGCAGTCAAGAACAGCTCAAAAAATCCCAGGGCCGAACCGATCTGAGCTGTCTCAACCCAAACTCCAGACTTGGAGGTGAAAGGGGGAACTAATGGTGCGGCTGAAGTTGGGGACTGCCAATCAGGGTTTGCCAGCTCCTCAGGGACTCTAGGGGTTCTACGGGCCTGTCTGTGTGGTGGCTGCGACGGGGTAACTATTGCAAGTGCCACCGTACCAGCTTCAACTGCCCTTCTGGTGCTCGCCACTTCATCATGTTGTACGGCAGTGCTGGTACTAGGTCCAGGATGGGCTGCGCTGCTGGTGTATGCCTCACCACGTAATCCGACAGTGCCAGCCCCACTCTGCTGCCCTTGAAGCGGATCCGGCGCAACCTGTGGTCTAGCAACACGGGCCGGGTACGCCTGGTGCTATCAGGGACCTCAACCTCCTCGTCCGAACTTTGGGTCAGACTGCCACTGCTTTCTACAGGTTCATATTCTGACCCGCTAGATTCGTCAGATGAGGGTTCCCATTCCTCATCCGACTGGGTCAGAAGCCTGTAGGCCTCTTCAGAAGAATACCCCTTGTTTTCCATTTGGTCAACTAAATTTAGGGGGTATTCCCTGAGACTACCCAAGAAAAAAAGCAAGCTGGTCTTACAAATGGGAGGCTAGCGAAGTACCGGTGGCCGCTGCGATTGATAAAAAATATCAAAACGTTTTTTTTATCGCCGCAGCGCTTGTAAAGTGATTGTGCAGTGATAAAAAAATATATATATTTTTTGTCACTGTGGCGGGGCGGCCGTGGGGGAATGCACGTGTGGGCAACCGATCAGGCCTGATCGCGCAAACACTGTGTTTTGGGTGGAGGGTGAGCTAAGGTGACACTAATACTATTATAGATCTGACTGTGATCAGTTCTGATCACTTACAGATACTATAAAAGTACAAATGCTGATTAGCGATACACTAATCAGCAAATCAGTGACTGCGGTGCAGTGGGCTGGGCGCTAAACGATCGCTAAACTACCTAACCAAGGGGCCTAAACTATCCTAAAACTATCAGTCAATACCAGTGGGGAAAAAAAAGTGACAGTTTACACTGAGCACTTTTTTCCCTTTCACTAGGTGATTGACAGGGGCGATCAAGGGGTTAATTGGGGTGCTGGGGGGTGATCTGGGGCTAAATGTAGTGTTTGGTGGCTACTCACTGTGATGCCTGCTCCTCTGCTGAGACCAACCGACCAAAAGGACCAGCAGAGGAGCAGAGAAGCCATTTAACACCTTATATTTATAAATATAAAGTGTTAACTGGCTTCTGATTTGATTTTATGAAAATCGCCAGCCTGCCAGCCACGATCATTGGCTGGCAGGCTGGTGACAAAATACAACTCTAACCTTTTCCGGCCCGCGATGTGCATGCGCGGGCCGGCTTTGCCCGAAATCTCGCGTCTCGCAAGATGATGCACCGGCGCGTCCACCCGGAATAACAGGGACACAATCCTGCGTACGGCGGTCCTGAGGAGGTTAACACTGAACTTAACAAATATCTTACAGCTCTGATTTTCTTTCCCAAACCCCTTCTGTATTGCTTGCATGAGGAGCAGTCATGTGAAAATCACACTGTTTCTCTTAGGCCTCTTTCACACGGGCGTCAATTTTTTTGCCCGGATAAGAGGCGTGTGCGTTTCGGGAAAATGCGCGATTTTTCCGCACGAGTGCAAAACATTGTCATGCGTTGCACTCGCGTGAGAAAAATCTTCACAGAAGTTCGGGCTTGGGATTGATGTTCTGAAGATTGTATTATTTTCCCTTATATCATGGTTATAAGGGAAAATAATAGCATTCTGAATACAGAATGCATAGTAAAACAGCGCTAGAGGGGTTAAAAAAACACAAAAAATAATTTAACTCACCTTAGTCCACTTGATTGCGAAGCCCGGCATCTCCTTGTGTCTCCTCTGCTGAACAGGACCTGGGGTGAGCATTAAATAGAGGTTAAGGACCTTTGATAACGTCACTCCGGTCATCACATGGTACGTCACATGATCTTTTACCATGGTGATTCACCATGGTAAAAGACCATGTGATGACCGGAATGACCTCATCAAAGGTCCTTAACCTCTATTTAATGCTCACCCCAGGTCCTGCTCAGCAGAGGAGACACAAGGAGATGTCGGGCTTCGCGGTCAAGTGGACTAAGGTGAGTTAAATTATTTTTTATTTTTTTAACCCCTCTAGCGCTGTTTTACTATACATTCTGTATTCAGAATGCTATTATTTTCCCTTATAACCATGTTATAAGGGAAAATAATAATGATTGGGTCTCCATCCCGATCGTCTCCTAGCAACCGTGCGTGAAAATCGCACCGCATTCGTACTTGCTTGCGGATGCTATGCGATTTTCAGGCTTCCCATTCACTTCTATGGGGCCTGCGTCGCGTGAAAATCGGACAATATAGAGCATGCTGCGATTTTCACTCAACGCACAAGTGATGCGTGAAAATCACCGCTCATGTGCACAGCCCCATAGAAATGAATGGGTCAGGATTCAGTGCGGGTGCAATACGTTCACCGCACGCATCGCACCCGCACGGAAAACTCGCCCGTGTGAAAGGGGCCTTAGGCTACGTTCATACTTACGTTCAGAGCCGATCCGTCTGAGACGGATCCGCTCATATAATGCAGACGGTGGCTCCGTTCAGAACGGATCCGTCTGCATTATATTGTTAAAAAATTTCTAAGTGTGAAAGTAGCCTGAACGGATCTGTCCAGACTTTACATTAAAAGTCAATGGGGGACGGATCCGTTTGAAGATTGAGCCATATTGTGTCATCTTCAAACGGATCCGTGCCAGACTGATGCATTCTGAGCAGATCCGCGTCCACTCAGAATGCATTAGGGCAGTACGGATGCGTTTGGGGATGCTTGTGAGCCCCTTCAAACGGAGCTCACAAGCGGACACCCGAACGCTAGTGTGAAAGTTGCCTAACAAATACTCTTTTTTTTTTTTTTTTTATTGATCTCTTTTAGAGCTTTCTTCAAGTCATTCTTTGCTCGGACAAAATGAGATCCTTGGTCAGATCTAAGCTCTCTGGCAGTACCTCTAATGGCTATGAAACATCTCAAGGCGTTGATGAATGCGTCAGTTGACATATCCTCTAACATTTCCAGGTGAATTGCTCTGGAGCTCAGACATGCAAATATTAGTTAATATCTTTTGTACTCCTTGTGGTTATGTTGGGTGATGAATGGGCCAAAACAATCCATTCAGCTATAAAGAAATGGTGGTGATGGGTTTACACGATGTGCTGGTAAATCTGCCATTCTTTGCTCTTCGGTAGGTCTACGTGCCTTTCTGCAGACTATACATTTGCTTATATACTTTGCAATAACTTTGCTTCCTTTCACTATCCAGTAACCACCTTCTCTCAAATGGCTATGGATAAAGATGCTTCCTTGATGCAAGGATATGTTGTGGTAGTGATCAATAATCAATTTTGTGATGTTAGAGTTTTGGGGTAGAATTGCTGGATGCTTCACTCTGCTAAGTAACGATTTTCCAGTCTCCCTCCCACCTTCAGTATACCATCCTGCAGAACAAAATTAAGCTTGTACAATGGGTGGTTGTTTGGAAGCCTTTTAGGTTCTTGACTAAGTCTCTTCAACTCTTCGCTGTAGAATCTCTGTTGAATGAGTCTTATGACTGTTTCTTCCGCTTTCATTCTTTCTTCTACATTCAACAATTCCTTCTTTTTGATTCCCTTTGCCAAATGTTGAAGTTGAGCTACTACATTTATGACTATATTCCATTTTGAACATCTGGCTAGTCTTTCAAGTATGTCATCTTTACACTTGGCATCAGTGATCAATGTTTGTACAACTTTTACTTCTGGATTATCCATAGAGAATTCTGTGTAACCTTTACTGAGCATGATTTGTTTTTCCAAAAGGAACTCTGAACCTGTGAAACAATTAGAATTTTTCAATTATGTTACATTCAGGCCTCTTGAAGCATGATCTGCTGGGTTATGCTTTGTGTCAATGTGATGCCAATGTTCTGGATTTGTTATTTCACAAATTTTCTTAACTCTGTTGGTGACAAAGATATGGAATCTTCAAGCTTCGTTGTTTATGTATCCTAGGACAACTTGTGAGTCTGTCCAAAAATATTCTTCATCTATTTTTAACTCCAATTCTTCTCTCAGAAACGTGCTTACTGATGCTGAAACAGCAGCTGCTGTCAGTCCAAGTCTTGGTATTGTCTGAATACTGGTAGATGCAGCTCTGACCTTTCCCAGAACCAGGTAACAGTGTATCTTTGCTTCTCTTATCACTCTGATGTAGGAGCACTGAACATAACCATAACTATTGGCATCTGAAAAGTGATGAAGTTCTATTTTCTTGTACTTTCCGAAATCATGAGGTACAAAACATCTGGGTAACCGAACCTCTCTCAAGTTTTGCAGGTCTCTTATCCAACTCTCCCACCTTGGCCTCAAATTTTCAGGTATGGGCTTGTCCCATTCCCAACTTCTGTCTGCATAATTCTTGTTGTATTTCTTCTGTTCTGAGGATTACTGGGGCCAAGAATCCCAATGGATCAAATGTAGAAGCCACTGCGGAAAGAATGGTACGTCTAGTTGCACTTTTCTCTTCAATAGATACTTCAAAGAAAAACTTGTCATTCTCTATATTCCATCCCAATCCAAGTACGTTCTGGACTGGAAGATGATCATAATTGAGATCTACATTCTTCATTGTTGATGCACGTTCACAGTCACTGATGGATTCCAGTACCTCTCTGTTGTTTGAGATAAATTTATGAAGGTGCAGGTTTCCTCTAGCGCATAACTCTTGGCTTTCTTTCACTAGTTTGATTGCAGATTATGTGGACTCTAGAGTTATAAGACCATCATCTACATAAAAGTTTTTGCTGCTGATGGGCAATCCATTTCATTTTGATTGGCCAGGTACTTCATACCATAATTGGCGCAACCTGGAGATGATGCTGCTCCAAACAAGTGTACTTTCCTTTTGTATTCTGCTGGCTCTGAATATGTATCTCTGTCCTCCCACCACAGAAGCCTCAGGAAGTATCTATCTTCATTCTTCACATGAAACTGGTGGAACATCTTTTCAACGTCACACATGACTGCTACGGGATACTTTCTGAATCTATAGAGTACTCCCGGCAGAGTGTTTGTAAGGTCTGGTCCTTTTAGTAGATGATCATTCAATGCAACACCATCGTACTTCGCTGAGTAATCAAATACTACTCTAATCTTTTTTTGAATGGTAAACACCTTAATGTGGGATGTACAACACACTTCTCCTTCTTTAGGTTGGTTATTAACTTTCTCTGCTTGTCCTTCTTCGAGAATACTTGCCATGAATTTCAAATAATCATTCTTGAGTTTGGGATCTCTTCCCATTCTTTTCTTCAAACATTTCAATCGTGCTAGGGCAAGATTTCTGTTATTTGGCAGACATGGTCGTTCTAAAAAAAAAAAAAGGGCATTTCAAGATGACCTTGTTGATTCTGCTGAATACTTTCTTCAGGAGTGTGTACAAACTTTATGTCTTCTTGGGATACACTCTTTTCTTTAGAACTTATGTCTGCAAAGTCGGATTTAACAATCTTAATTATTTTTGCTGGACTTATGGTTAGTAACTCTTGGACAGAAATTTAATGAAACAATCCTGTCACCGGTCTTGAGTTTGCAATTCACTGTTTTCCTCCAACAACACCTCATCCTAGATCAGTTTGAACAGTGTAGTGTTCACCCTTTCCTCCTGTGATTACCTTTCGTGGTACCAAGGCTTTGGGACAATCATAACCTATCAACAGTCCAACACCAAACTCCTTCAGCAGGGACATTTCATGAGATATGACAGATAGGTGCTCACATTTATTGGCTGTTTCACAGGTAGGTATGCAATCTCAATCTAGAGGTATTTCGTCTTTTGTATAAGCTGGAGGTAGATCAAATGTGAAGGTTGAATGAATTCCTCTAATTCTCAGTCCTTTGACCCTTTGACTGTTCACTAACGTGGCGCATTTGAGCTTCCCTGGTTCTGTAGCCACTTGTGATTTCTTGCAGATTTCTTGATCAATGAAGGTGACGTCACTCTGGGCATCCAGTAGCACATAGGCGTATACCTTCTTATTCTTCCTTTTAGGATTTGAAATGCACACTGGTACAACCATTGGTGTGCCGTTACTTTTTCCTTCCTTTACTCTGCAAGAGAATACCGACACTTTCTTTTCTTCCATAATATCTTTAGGTATTGAGGATTTATCTTTCTTTGGATGTTTTTCATGTACGTAGTAGTGTAGGATGGTGTCCTTTTCAAACGCTGCATGTGGCCTTTTTCTTACACTCCTTAGCAACATGGCCTTTTCTTAGACATCCAAAACACAGTTGGTTATCAAGTACAAATTTCTTCTTTTCTTCTGGGACTTCTCCTTCAATTGTTGGCACTTGTGTATGGAGTGGTTCTCTCCACAGAACATACACTTGAAGGTAGTCTGAAGATTTGTCGGTTCTGTCTCTCTAATGATCACAGTAGTAACTTTTAACTTGTTCTCGTAAGTATCTGGACCTTTAGCTGCTGTGTTGGTGTCATGGTCTTACCTCCTTGAGGTTCTCCTTCGTTTGACATGTGCTGGCGGCCATCTTGGTTTCTGGGTTTCTTGTAGCCTCCCACCCTGCGGCTCCTCCTTCCCACTGGGAGGAGCTGGATGCCTAGCTCATATATATAGGAGGTCTGTGGCTTCAGTTCCCTGCTTGGTCCTCCTGTGCTCACATGCTTCTAAGACTGCTGCTGCTTCTGGTTCCTGATCCTGGCTTCGTCTGACTACCCTGCTGATTCCTGATCCTGGCTTCGTCTGACTACCCTGTTGGTTCCTGATCCTGGCTTCATCTGACTACCCTTCTGGTTCCTGATCTCTGGTTTCGCAAGACCCTGCTTCGGTTTAGCCATCCGTTTGGACTTTTGCCTTACAGCTTTATTTTCAATAAAGCCTTCTTAATTCCACTCATCTCTTGTTGTACGTCTGGTTCATGGTTCCATGACATTAGGACCAAGCCATGAATTCTGACGGTACAGGGCCATCCTCGCTACCCACGCTGGTTGCCAGACTTGATCAGCAGGATCACCTGTTGGGTCGGTTCGCTGTGGCGTTGCAAACCCTGCTTGAACGCACGGCTCATTTAGCTTCCGTTGCCGATGGGTCGGTTGTCGCTCCTGGGCCCGCTCCTACTGCCGCTCCGGTTGTTGCGCCAGAGTCTACCCCGACACCTGTTGCTGCGCCTGCGGTGTTTCGGGGTATGACCGGTTCTGCCCCCCTTCCACAGCGCTTTGGGGGAGAGCCAACTCAGTGCCGAGGTTTCCTTAACCAGGTGGGCATTTACTTCGAGTTGCTGCCACATGCCTTTCCTACTGAGAGATCAAAGGTGGGCTTCTTGATCTCGCTGCTCTCGGACAAGGCCTTGGCCTGGGCCAGCCCTTTATGGGAGAACAACAATCCGGTGGTTGCCGAGTTTTCCGGTTTTGTTGCTTCTCTTCGGAAGGAATTCGATATGCCGGCTCGTGCTGCCTCTGCTGCGAAGCTCCTTATGTCCATCAGACAGGGTTCACGATCCGTAGCTGAATACGCCATTGAGTTTCGTACCCTGGCAGCAGAGGTGGGCTGGAATAATGAGGCTCTGGTCGCTGCTTTCTCTCATGGTCTCTCGGATGCCTTGAAGGATGAGGTTGCAGCTAAGGACCTACCTGTGGAGCTTGAGTCTCTTATTTCTTTCCTGATTTTGATTGACACCAGACTCAGGGAGAGACCTTACTTTCAGGAGAGCCTGCGGAGGCCTTCTAACAGATTGGCGCCTACGTTTGCTGTCCCACCCGTGCCTCCCTCTCCTCCCACGCCTCCTGGGGATGACTTGTCTGGGGGTGAACCCATGCAGCTGGGGTTTGCTCGCCTGTCCGAGGGGGAGAGGGTACTCCGGAGACGCGAGGGCCGATGCATGTACTGTGGTCTCGGTGGGCATTTTCGGTTGGCATGCCCGAACCGTCCGGGAAACGCTCGCACCTGAGATCCTGTCGGGGGCAGATCTTGGGTGGAGTCTCCTCGTCCCCGGTTTCCCGTGTTGACAAACCACTGATTACTGTTGTCCTCTCCTGGGTCGGGGGCTCGGTGACGACCCAGGCATTGGTGGACTCTGGTGCTGGTGGTTTGTTCATTGATAGTGTGTTCGCTGCCGCCAATTCCATTCCTCTGCAGTCTCGAGGTTCCCCACTGGCTCTTGAGGCGATAGACGGCAGACCCCTTCTGCCGCCACACGTGACTCATGAGACCCTTCCAGTGGGGATGGCCATTGGTGCCGTTCACAGAGAGTCGGTCTGTCTCCAGGTTATTTCGTCTCCAAACTACTCGGTGGTCTTGGGGTACCCCTGGCTCCAGAAGCATAATCCGACTTTCGATTGGAATTCGGCCGAGATCCTCTCGTGGTCACCGCAGTGTGGGGCTAGTTGCATCCATGGGCCTGTCAAGTTGCTGTGTACTTACTCGGACTCTCTGTTGCCTCCTGAATACGAGGAGTACCGGGATGTATTCGATAAGGTGCGTGCGGTTGCCCTACCTCCGCACCGCCCATACGATTGTGCCATAGAGTTACAATCTGGTGCCGTTCCTCCTCGTGGCAAAGTCTATCCACTGTCGGTAGCGGAGAATGAGGCCATGGAGGAGTACGTGAGGGAGGCGCTTTCACGCGGACACATTCGCAAATCCTCGTCCCCGGCAGGGGCTGGATTTTTCTTTGTGAAAAAGAAGGGCGGTGAGTTGAGGCCTTGCATCGATTACAGGGGTCTCAATCGCATCACGATCAAGAACGCTTACCCGATACCCTTTATTTCCGAGCTGTTCGATCGCCTCAAAGGGGCCACGGTCTTTACCAAACTCGACCTGAGGGCGGCATATAACCTGGTAAGGATCAAGGCGGGCGATGAGTGGAAGACCGCGTTTAACACCAGGACCGGTCATTATGAATCCTTGGTTATGCCCTTTGGGTTGTGCAATGCGCCCGCAGTCTTCCAGGAATTCATCAACGATGTTTTCCGTGACCTGTTGCAGCAGTGTGTGGTGGTCTATTTGGATGACATCTTGGTATATTCTGAATCCATGGAGGCCCACATTCTGGATGTCAGACGAGTGTTGCAACGGTTACGAGAGAACAAGCTGTTCGGTAAGCTTGAGAAATGCGAATTTCACCGATCCCAGGTAACCTTCTTAGGTTACTTAATTTCGGCTGAGGGGTTCTCCATGGATCCTGAGAAGGTTTCGGCTGTCTTACAGTGGCCCCAGCCCAGTGGTCTTCGTGCCCTGCAGCGCTTTTTGGGCTTCGCCAATTATTATCGGAAGTTCATCAGGGACTTTTCCATGCTAGCCAAGCCTCTCACGGATCTGACCAGGAAGGGCAGTAATCCCCAGGTCTGGCCGCCCGAGGCCATCCGAGCTTTTGAGGCTCTAAAGTCCGCCTTTGTGTCGGCTCCGATTCTGTCGCATCCCAACCCTGGGTTGCCGTTTGTCCTCGAGGTGGACGCGTCTGAGACGGGAGTAGGCGCCCTCCTGTCTCAGCGTAGAACACCAGAGGGTCCTCTGCTTCCTTGTGGGTTTTACTCCCGGAAACTGTCTTCCGCGGAGTGCAACTATCAGATTGGTGACAGGGAGTTATTGGCCATCGTGCAGGCCCTTAAAGAATGGAGGCACTTGCTCGAGGGCTCGGTGGTTCCGGTTCTCATCCTGACGGACCACAAGAATCTGACCTACCTCTCTGAGGCCAAGAGATTGACACCACGTCAGGCCAGATGGGCTCTGTTCTTGTCACGTTTTAATTACGTGGTCTCCTACCTACCCGGTTCCAAGAACATCAGAGCGGATGCCTTATCACGGCAGTACTCCGAGCTGTCCGGGGAGGAGTCGATTCCGACTTCGGTCATACCTCCGAATCAGATCCTGGCCGCCATTCGCACCAGCCTGACCTCTCCCCTGGGTGAGCAGATTTTGGCGGCTCAATCTGGTGCTCCCTCTGGGAGACCCAACGGCAGATGTTTTGTGCCTGAGGAGTTGCGCACTCGGTTGTTGCGAACCTACCATAACTCCAAGGCCGCGGGGCATCCTGGAAAGAATCAGCTGTCCTGGGCTGTTTCACGTCTGTTCTGGTGGCCTTCTCTACATTCCGACATCGCCGCATATGTAGCGGCATGCTCCGTTTGTGCCCAGAGTAAGTCCCCTCGGCACCTTCCGTTGGGCCTTTTGCAACCCTTAGCCACCGGGGAGCGTCCATGGTCACACCTGGGGATGGATTTCATTGTGGACCTCCCTGCATCCCGAGGCCATACGGTCATTCTCATGATAGTGGATCGGTTTTCCAAAATGTGCCACTGTGTACCTCTCAAGAAGTTACCCTCTGCACAAGAGTTGGCCTCAATTTTTGCCAGGGAGGTCTTCCGGTTGCACGGTTTGCCCAAGGAGATTGTGTCGGATCGGGGGAGTCAGTTTGTGACCAGGTTCTGGCGCGCCTTTTGCTCCCAATTGGGAATTCATCTCTCTTTCTCATCGGCCTACCACCCTCAGTCCAATGGGGCCGCAGAACGATCCAATCAGGCCTTGGAGCAATTCCTTCGTTGCTATGTCTCCGATCACCAAGACAATTGGGTTGACCTCCTGCCTTGGGCTGAGTTTGCCAGGAACACGGCGGTGAACTCTTCCTCTGGGACGTCTCCCTTCATGGCCAATTATGGGTTCCAACCTGCCGTGTTACCGGAGGTATTCTCTCCCCAGGATATTCCGGCTGTGGAGGATCACCTTTCCGTCCTACGTGCTTCTTGGGTACAGATCCAGAGGTCCCTTGAGGTCTCTGCGCAGCGCCAGAGACTCCAGGCTGATCGCAGACGAGCGCCCGCTCCTTCCTACCAGGTTGGAGACCGCGTATGGTTGTCCACCCGCAACCTCAACCTTCGAGTGCCCACTCCCAAGCTGGCGCCTCGCTTTGTTGGTCCCTTCCGAGTGCTTCGCAGGGTAAACCCGGTAGCCTATGCCCTTGCGCTTCCTCCTGGCATGCGGATCTCCAACGTGTTTCATGTCTCCCTCTTGAAGCCACTGGTGTGTAATTGTTTCACTTCCTCGATTCCTCGGCCTCGTCCGGTCCAAGTGGGCAATCGTGAGGAGTATGAGGTGAGCAATATCCTGGACTCACGCCTGGTCCGCGGCCGGGTGCAGTTTTTGGTCCATTGGCGTGGTTATGGTCCAGAGGAGCGTTCCTGGGTTCCCTCCGCAGATGTCCATGCTCCTGCCTTGCTCCGAGCCTTCCACGCACGCTTCCCTCAGAAACCGTTCCTTACTCCGCGGAGGAGGGGCCCTTGAGGGGGAGGTACTGTCATGGTCTTACCTCCTTGCTGTTCTCCTTCGTTTGACATGTGCTGGCGGCCATCTTGGTTTCTGGGTTTCTTGTAGCCTCCCACCCTGCGGCTCCTCCTTCCCACTGGGAGGAGCTGGATGCCTAGCTCATATATATAGGAGGTCTGTGGCTTCAGTTCCCTGCTTGGTCCTCCTGTGCTCACATGCTTCTAAGACTGCTGCTGCTTCTGGTTCCTGATCCTGGCTTCGTCTGACTACCCTGCTGATTCCTGATCCTGGCTTCGTCTGACTACGCTGTTGGTTCCTGATCCTGGCTTCATCTGACTACCCTTCTGGTTCCTGATCTCTGGTTTCGCAAGACCCTGCTTCGGTTTAGCCATCCGTTTGGACTTTTGCCTTACAGCTTTATTTTCAATAAAGCCTTCTTAATTCCACTCATCTCTTGTTGTACGTCTGGTTCATGGTTCCATGACAGTTGGTTGCAAAGCTATTTGCTCTTGCAGGTCTAATCTTTGTTGCAGTCCTTTCTTTTAAGGATTTTAAGATGTAAGATTCGGTTGCTGGATTACATGCTATCTGTGCTTCCTTATTGACCAACTCAGAGAACTAGTTAAAACTTGGGAAGTTCTTGCCTAGATCTAACTGTTCAGTCACATAGCAATTCAAACTAGAAGCCAATTCTTCAGGTAGCTTGGCTAGCATCCTGTGGTTTTCTAGATAGTTGTTCAGTTCTTCCAGTCCTTGAACATGTGGGATAGCATTGCTGCATGCTTGCAAGAAGTCACCATACTTTTGGAGTCTGAAGTGTTCTTTAGGACCTATTTTAGGCCAGTTATTCAGTTTCTCTCTAAAGGCTACTTGTACTAAGAAAGGATGACCATATCATGCATTACATTTTTCCCAAGCTTGCTTGTAGGCTTCTTCGGCTTTTCTATAGAAGTTACCTTCAAGAACTTCCTTGGCTTCTCCGCCAACATATCTCTGATGGTAGACTAACTTGTCAACTGGACTGAAGCAATGATGCTCAATGATTATCTCAAAACTTGCCTTCCACTCTATGAACTTCAGTACGTCTCCTGAAAATATAGTAGGTTTCCGAACGGGAAATCTAGCTAGGACTGTTCTCTGTTGTCTTGCTGGGACAATGGTTGTAACACTCTCCTGAGTATTGCTGTGTCAGCTAGGAAAAGAATCATCCAGTTCAATTTTCTCCCTTAGTTCTGAATTAGCCGAGTCCCTTTCTTTATCTTTTCTGGTAGAGATAGAGAGTAAATTCACACACCCTTTTACTGACACTAGACTAGGCCTCTCTTTGTCTTTCTGAGCAGGGATGGCACAATAATGACTTATTTCCTCAATAAGTGCTAGAGATGTCCTTCCATTCTCCTCTGAGTGTGCAGGAAAGTAAAAGTCTGCCTCTTCACTTAGTACATATCTTAACCCTATGACTACTCTGATTTATATCCTCTTCGTGCACTCTGAGTCTGGCTTCTATGATCTTAAATTCTTTCTGCCTTTCCAGACTTTTCATCTGTTGGCACTGGGCTTCCATTTAAGCTTCCATTTGATGGCGATGTGCCTCCATGTCAGCTTCTATTTGATGGCGCTTGCGCTTCCAATTAACAGCACTGTGCCTCGATGACAGCTTCCATCTCAATTTCTGCTCTCTTGACAGCAAGTTGTTCAGCTAATTCTTTTCTTTTGGCTGATATACTTGAGGACTCAGATATGTGGGTGGCACTTCTGCTAGCGAAAGAAGTTACACTTGAGATTGTGGTTCCACCTAAGAACCTAGCATAGTCTCTCTTAAAAAGTTAATTTATTCTGCTCCTTCCTTTAACTTCATCATACAGTAGTTAGCTGCAGATGAAAGTTGTCTCATGAGCTTTACTAAATCTTTAGTGACTGTAGTACATGTCCGTGTTCCTTACAATGTCATGGGAAGGTGTCGTAAACGACCACAGATTGACATACAGTCAGGTCCATAAATATTGTGACATCAACACAATTCTAAAATTTTTGGCTCTATACACCACCACAATGGATTTGAAATGAAACGAACAAGATATGCTTTAACTGCAGACTGTCAGCTTTAATTTGAGAGTATTTACATCCAAATCCGGTGAACAGTTTGCATATGTGCCTCCCATTTGTTAAGGAACCAAAAGTAATAGGACAATTGGGTTCTCAGTTGCTCCATGGCCAGGTGTGTGTTATTCCCTCATTATCCCAATTGCAATGAACAGATAATAGGTCCAGAGTTGATATCAAGTGTGCTATTTGCATTTGGAATCACCCTTCACAACAGTTGGCCAGATCAAGAATACTCTCCAGGAGGTAGGTGTATGTGTGTCAAAGTCAACAATCAAGAGAAGACTTCACCAGAGTGAATACAGAGGGTTCACCACAAGATGTAAACCATTGGTGAGCCTCAAAAACAGGAAGGCCAGATTAGAGTTGCCAAATGACACTTTTTCTCCTTTAATGCTGCTTCTTGCTCCAGATTCTCCAGCATCTTTGGAGTCGGTTTTCTGGCACATGATGAACGTCTTAGGAAATTTGTTTGGACTAGATTTGTTTTAAGGCAAGACTAATGCTGCATCAGACTCTTGTAACTCAGACAGGTTCTCTTGCTCTTCCCCCTCTACTCTATCTTTTTTTACTCTAATAGTAGCATGGTAATACTAGGCTTAGACATTTTACTTTAAATGCTATAACAATCAATACGAATATTAAAGGAACTTTCAGTTTAAGTGCAGTATTGACAAATGCAGAAATAAATGATTTTCATTTTAAATGCAATAGCAATAGATGCAGGCAATAAATGACTTTCACTTTAAATGCAATAGAGTCCGTGTATTACAAACTGTCCTTTGTCTTTTATTCCTGAACACAAAAATATCTCTTTATGCCAAAACCTATGTGCAATGATAAGCAATAAAAGAAAAACAGTCTTAAAGGAGACATGTCTTTTCTTGCTGTGATGCGATGCTCTGTGCTGACTTGCGATGCTCTGCGATGACTTGCAATGTGCTGTGATGACTTGCGATGCTTTAAGATGACTTGCGATGCTCTGTGCAGACTTGTAATGCGCTGGCTTGGATACGCTGCTGCAGGATTTTGGCCTAGTAGCGGGAAACTATTTGGCTGCAGTATGTGGTCTGTCCGTGGATAGCAGTGCAGGCACTCTAGCTCTGGACTTTGGCCTCCCACCATGCGTCTCTTTCTCTCTCTAGGGATCGCAGGAGGGTTGCTGCTCTTTCTCTGACTATTTTGCCTTTGCTGTTCTGCCACTTTAAGAGTCAGCTGCAGTTTGACTAATGAGCACGTTCTATGGCCTCTATGGTAGCTCAGCTGTGGTGTCTTTGCTTGCTCACTCAGGGAACAGTTGCTGCGCAGCAGTATATGCTGGCGCTCCGCTGTTCTAATACTGTGCTCTTTACTGTGCAAGTTGAGGAGCGCTATCATTTTGCCCTCTGAGGGTAATAGTTCCAATGTGGCAGCACTATGAAGTGCCTTTTGTGCTGTGGCATTAGAAGAATTTTGATATCTCTGACTTTTTTGTCTAACCAGACTGTCTATTACTCTGTAATTCCTCTAGCGCCATTCTATGGAAGCAGTAGGTTTAAAGAGCACACTAAATGCTTGAAATAACTTCTTTATCATCTTCAACTTTTCTTCATATATAACAATGCCGCCTCAGCAGCAGATAGTCCATGTACAAAACTCGTGTTGAATAAAGTATCATAAAATGGCGGTATGCATAAGATGGTGGTTCAACTGTTCAATCTTGTCATTCAACATAAAATGGTGGATATATTTCTCTCTTGAGTATCTGTACTCTCACTTTAAGTTATTTAAGCACTTTATGATCTCTCCGAGAGGCATATCTGAGGTTAACCAATAGTTCACTTGCTCTACTTGGTTTGCAGTTTGCTCTATACAATTGCTTATGCATTTGTATGCAATTTGTTTGGAATGTATGATTGTATGGCTCAGTAGTTTGTTTGTATGGTTTGTTTGTATGTTGGAACATATAATGAGATTTTCAGGTTGTTCTATGATTAGTAACAACGGCAATCCAGTCTGTGCAGCGACTAAACTGCAATGCAACGTCAATCCTTTATTATTGGCATCATCCCTGATGTTTTATTCATCCAAGTCCAGGCAGCTCCTTAAAGGATCCTGAACCATTTTTTTTACAACCGGTCACAATGTAGTCTGGGCCTATAACAATACTATCCACAGTATCACAGGATACACTATCCATATCAGTTATTATTTGGACGTCCATCTGGATTGCCGTTGTCACTAATCATAAAACAACCTGAAAATCTCATTCAGACACAATTAAAGCGAGCCAATGATATTTTGGCACAATGACAAAAGTATACTGAGCCAGAGATAGAATTATTGGAGAATACAATACTCCTTCCAGGTGAAAGAGTACCAAAATTGGAAACTAAATGGGAAAGAAATGCATATGTTATTGTACGTCAGCTGGAATCTTGCTCATAAGAATATGAGATTCAACCTGAAAATAATAAGGGACCTACAGTTAAAGTACAAAGAAACTTGTTAAGACCATGTACTTTTCAGTTGATGATGCCTGAAGTACCTCGATACTGAATATGCTCCGACAGACCTATCTGAACAAAACATGGATGAAGATTGGTGGATTATGTTGCCCAGAGGTGGAGAATCTGAGGCTAATATAGAAAAGGGAATAGCCTCTTCAACACCGTCGGAGACTCGGTACCCAATCCAGAATGCACGAGGAGTAATACCAAGTTACCTTCAAAACTATGAACTGTAGTCAGAGGAATGCAGTAATTAAGAGAAGGAGGAATGTGAAAGGTTTTCTATCAAAAGAACACTCTGCAGTTATTGTACTTAATGAATATTGATGTATTTGTTGCATAATGCAGAATACTGTTGAACTTTAGGGCTGTTTACCTGGAGGTAGGGAGTGTTATGTAGTAGTAGTCCTATAGGAGAGTAAATGTTACAATACTGACATACTGATAATTTCTTCATAGACAGCGCCTGAGGCAAGGGAAATATGGCAGTCTCAGGCATGGCAGGCTAAAGAATAGGGAGAGACTACTATCCAGGGTAGCCTCTGTTATGTACCGGGCATAAATGAAGATGAAGGATCTTTCTCTGAGAGCTGTCCATTCTTGAGAGTCCTTCTATCTGGCTGTGGCACTGTACATAAGCCATCAGATGAGACAGGAAGACACAGATGCTGGGTCTCACACCTGCTTGATGGTTCAGATTGAGACTAAGGGGGAGGAGCTACATGTAACTGAGGAGTTAGTTTCATTTTCAGTCAGAGAGAACAGCTGAGAGGATGGCTCCAGAGCTGTCGATGTTTATTAAAATTAGCAGCTGAAAAAAATAAGTAATTAGCTAAAAAGGAAAGCTCAGTGACTGAGAAGTCAGACAAGGGAATAAGACACATCCAGCAGTACCTTATCTCTACAGCAAAGTAGGTGGATAATCACAATACATTAGTAAGTGCCTTATATTAACTTTGCATGATAAATGCCACTTGCTGAAGTGAGACAACCCGTTTAAGTTGTTTATCCAGAGCTCTGGTACCCACATGCAACTCCTTCAGTCATAGGAGAGTAGTTCACTTGTTCATTGTAAAATCACTATCCAGTTCTGTGGTCATCTACGTTAATTAGAGTTGAATTGCAGGAAGTTAGATATTTTAGCCATAACATAGAAGTTAAAACCATGTAAAACCAGTTCCCAGTGCATCCTTCTAAAATGTAAATAAATAATTTAGAATGGACCTGAATTGTATGCCTCTATCCTCATCTTTAATCTGTATAACTGATTTCTGTTAGAGGGATTAAACTTTATCCACCACTTTATTCACTACGGTATGAAATCACATAATGTGGTTGATTCCATATTGTTAATAAATACTAATTGCAAAAAAATATTTTTAGCTCAAAATAGGTATAATGCCATAATTAAAAAAAAATTGCCCATAAGGTATACATAGCCTTTAAATGTAAGGCCTTATCTCGGCCTGAAATTGAACTTGTAAACTGGGGCAAGTAATATTAGGATTACAGGCACTGTAGTGGGCCCTGTCTGCAGTCAACATGAATACTACCACAACACAAACACAAGCTGAACTTCAGGGCTTTCCCCAGTAAAGATTTCTATGGCTGATGGTTGACGGCACTAACTCGCCTACTTCTGTATTTCCTATGCACGTTAAAGGAGAGTAACCATAAAAGCATAGCCAGTTCTTCTTGGGAATGGTCTGCATTCTGGGCTGCAAAAAAAGAAGTGCTTATGTAACCCCCACCAAAAGTGAGCATTTTGGGTTGTAATGGATATGAAACTAATCAGCAAAAAGCCAGGCTACACAGATGCTGGAGATATCAGAATACTTCTACTGTACACCAAGTAAGGTGCAATGGAGCTGCAGTGCACCTATTATAAGGGTGCTGCCACACGGTCAAGCTTCTTGATGCTGCTTTAGAGACCAAAACCAGGAGTGAATGATAAAAATAGGGGGAATAGTATCTGTCCTTTATACTTTCCTTCCTGATTTTGGCTTCCAAAACTGTATCAGGAAAATTGACCATGTGACCGTACCCTAATAGAACACCACTACCAGTCAGCTGCAATCTTTAATTGCACAAGGGGATCTGATTTTTCCCCCAAAAATAAAAGGATCTAATAAGAAGGCATATTTTATGAATGTTATATGCAATTTGTGTATTATAGAAGGTAGAGATAAGCTAGATAAGTTACTAGAAATATAGAAACTCAATACAAGGGAATGTTTAGAAAATGTTTTATTGGCATGTGTTTATGGAGTAGAAGGTTTCACTCAATGTTGTTTTTCAGTTTTTATATGCCTTATACATGTACAATATAGATCAATAATGGCCAGCACTCTGGTACCAAGTTATTAGTGTTAGGGAAACATCCACAACAATAGTGAAGGCAGAACCACAATGTTGAAAGCAGATCTGTGCTTATACTAATTTGAGCACCGTAATAAAGAATTCTGTGTGTTCGACAGTATAAGTGTGCCATGGTTTACCCTTCTCTATTATACATGTACAATGACGTTCATATCACAGAAAGTGTATGTTGTGGGTAGTCATTTCATTGGTTTATTTCACAGTTAATAGCTTTTACATAACTTTTTCTTTCATGGTACTAGTTTATAAGCAGAGTCTGCACCAATTTTTATATGAAAAAGGTACCTAACTGCAGGTGTTTATGCCGATTGTGCAAATCCAACTCTGTTGTTACTCATATCAAAAACAGAGTAGTACTGGCGGAGGAAGACATCACCCAGAATCCAGAAGGGTTCACCATCTTGAGATGGCAGGTAGGTCACTTCTACTCCAACAGTGCAGTAGCCATTGTTCTGCAAATTCAAAGAACAATGTACTGAGATGAGTGAATTCAATATTACCACAAAATCATGTTATCCTCAAAAATTTTAGATAACATAAAAAAGACACTTCCACAAAAATCATTATGAGCAGCAACCATTGTGTGTGGGACTGCCTAAAATCAAATTTTCTCTATTAAAATGAGTCTGACAGCAATTTGGACCATGCTAAGCTGCTAACAGTGATAGGTGTAGCACAAACATGACTTTTGTGGAGCTTATATTATTATGAGTTATGTGAATATGAACTGCTATTCTGCCAGATTGTGCTCCTTAACTGCACTTCACTGTGAATTGCTCTCTCACACTACCCCTGATGACAAAAGCTTTAAAAAACTTAATTTTCTGCTGCTGTTCCTAGCTCTCACCTAGTGCTGTCAGCTGTTTAGCATGGTCAAAACTCCTCACCTTAATTTAAACTATTAAAATAAGTGCTCATGCAAATTGAATTTTATTGGCTAGTTCTGTAGCTCCATCTGCCTCAGATTATACTCCTAATATGCTCTGCTTGGTTTTATACTGTGTTCACTAGAGGCACAGGTACCAGATGCTGGAACATGAAGGTCTGTATTTGTTGGGCACGTTGCTTCACTGTGTGCATTACTTGAAACTTGGGTGTCAATTACTTCATAGAAGAGGGGAATCTAAGATATAATTTGCACTTTGAAGTGTAAAGGTTCAGTTTTAGTACGTTTTCTTGTTACTATCTTTGAATATGGCAGACATTTACTGTTTTTCACAGCACCTTATATGACTTGGATCTTTTCATGAACCAACATTTTTGCAGGTTAACGGGCTACATTGTGTGTGTAAGGTCACATTTATCTGTGTTAAAGGCTGTATTGGGGGCTTCTGTCACAGATTGTGTCAACCCTATAATGGAACAGAACATTGGAAATGAAGAATGGCGATAGGAATGTGGCCCTAGAGCGAATGAACTAAATTATTAGTTGTAGATAAATATATAAAAGATTATATTTAAAATCATATACATAAAAATATTAACAATTTTTAACCTTTCATTGTTCATATGAATGTGAATGCAAAAGCAAGGTACCTCAAGAATATAGGCAGAAGGAGAAATGGGGAACTGCACACCGTTGATGGTGAAGCTGATGGTTGGAAGGTTCTGCACGTTGTTACAGTTCACAAAGTACTATGAATGAAAAGACAGACTGATGATGTCCTATTAGTTTACATATCAAATATGATTGATTATACAACATGTTAATTGTAGAAAGTTTTTGGGACATACGTGTTTTTTGCTTTTTTATCTATTTACACAATGTAAATATAGAACTTATTTCACATATCTATCTTCCTTTGATGCAGATCTCTCAGCCTAATATGCTGCCCTATGTAAGGGTAGCATATTATAGCGACAGGTCTATACTGTTAGCATCCAAAGCTGCACAAGAAATAAATCAAAACATACACTGGTCTCGTAGTTCATAGTTTGACCAGAGCACTAACTTTGCCTCCCCCAGACCCTCAAAATGTTTATTGATAGGCTACAGCGCATATTCATGTTCTGTGACCATTCTCACCTCTCCATTCTGGCTTTCTTGAGCACCAACATACTGAAGAAAGGTTCCCAAAAACTGTTGTGGTATAGTAAGGAGAGAAGTTCCAGTATCCACCATAGCTTGACAACCCTGGCTACACCAACCTGTTGCTTGTCCATTGATGGAAAACCTGAAATACATTAATTTTGTAAGAGTTTTGTGGGTCATTACTGTACAAATACAATGGTTTCCCATGACAAGCTTACATTTGTCCCAAAAATTACTCACTCATCAATTGCAACCTGCCAGTACAGCTCCTGAGTGACCGGTGCCCAATAGATTTCACCAGAATATAGGTTGTTGTCGACACCACCAAAAACGACCATTCCTGATTGACTACAAAGAGATTGCAAAGCCTTTAAGTGTTTAAATTTCTCAGTTAATAAGTAACATCATCAATTATTAAAACGAATAAATGCACATTTGGCAAAAACATACCTGCCCATGTAGACACTAAAGATTGGGTAAGTGAGCAGATTTTGTTGCAGCATGCCCTGCATAGCAGTGGTGGCACCTCCAGCAGAAAGAGAAGGGTAGGCCATTCCAAAGATTCCTTCAAAGCCAGCATACACAAAGTTGGTGCCTGGTTCATTCACACTTAGCCCAATCTCTTGGTTTGTGATGGTCAGGCCTTGTACCTATGTAAGAGAAGGTGATGCTTTTCCTCAATATTCCTGTTATTACTGTATTTTACATTGTTAAAACAAAGCTTGGAGTTTGCACATTTTAGGAATAGTTTACTAACCTGGTGACTTTTTACATCTCAAATATCTGCATTAATGAGGACCTGTCACTCATTATTGATATGTGTGTTTTAGTAAATTCCTGCATTCCCCATGAAATAACAATTCTTGAGCATTCTTATAACCATGCATTATTTCATTCCTCTGTTACTGCACCCAGAAACTAAGCTAAATTGACAAATGGGTGTTAAAATGGGTGTTGGAAAATTGTAATATTCTGGGATACAATTACCAAATTTACCAATTTACTAAAACAGAATATGTCAAAAGTAGTATTTTCATTAAAGGGAGTGTCCATGAATACATCATTTCTAACAGGTGCCAGCGGCCTGCTCCACACTCTTTACCTCCGTGCTGGCTCCCATGTCTCCATCTTCCAGTCTGGAACAAATCACAGGTGAAACCAACGATTGGCTGAAGAGGATAAGGTGACCATGCCAATGACGGCAAGGAAGAAAACAAATCCAAGACCAGAGTATGGAGATGCAGAATCCATTGTAGGGGACTGAAGCAGTGATGAGCAGGAAAGTATAATCCTTTCAGTAGGGTAGGTAGGCACCTGATACATTCCTGGACAACCCCTTTAAGGATAAAAGTTAAAGCACCTGTTAAGAAGTAATCTGATACATTACTTACAGTTACAGTATCATATCCAAAGACACCAGTAAGACTGCCACTGCCATACTCCATAGAAAACTGCTGATTATTGGAGGTATAGGTAGATGACTGGCTTGGGTTGAAAAGTGGGTGGTTCTCTAAAGAAGCAAAATTCTTTATTCAGTTAAATTACCTACGGTGTACATTTTGAGAAAAAAACATCTATAACTGAAAAAGGGAGAATACTTTATTTTTAAATATTGCCAAGAAACATTTTCACAGAGTAAAAAACAGGTTCCCCTGTCCAAACCCTATTGAAACAGTATATATATAGGCATCACATCTGCAGTGTACAAATAAAAATCATATGACCTCAACAAAACTCAGTATGTGCCCTGCCTACTGACAGCTTTAACAAATGTACTTTTTCATCAAAGTTTAAGTCCACTGTTATTTCAAAATATGTTTTATTAGTATTAGAGATATGTATTTTGTATAATTATTTTTATGATATTATCTATATAAAATAGTTTTAATTATTGTCATAAGGGACTGGCAACCGGAACTGAGTATTATATAGAAAATGTATTTGTGAACCTAGACTAAGTTTTGCAATTTGGCTATTATTTTCCCATTGCATATTTTTCATATGATCCTCCCAAATACTCACGGCAAGCTTCACTCTGGCAGTAAGTAGAAGCAACCCAAAGATTGGATGACCCTGTATCAAACAGTACCATAAAGTTTTGTGGTGGTGTCCCGACACTAATTTGTCCATAGTAACAAGCCTGGAACAGAAAAAAACACACAGGTCATTTATCCAACAGAAATAGGCCTAAATTAGCGTATTTCTGGCACAGATTGTGGCACAAAGTTTCTTTGCATTGCAATCTGCCACTTTTTCCTGCTCATGCCAGGTCTATAAAAGTGGGAATGCTATGGGCTGATAAGGGCACAGGCAGGTAGGCCCATCTCATTTACCATTGTCTACACCTGTTTTAGGAAGCTGTCTTATATTTAGATGTGGTGGATGATCCGCCGAAGTTATGTAGAGGCTGGTACCTCTTCATAACTTCTGCGGATTCACCCCCAGGTATAGGGGTTATTAGGTCTGGCGTCTAAAACGCCGGTCTTAATAAATGTGCCCCAAGGTGTTTAATAAAGCTTCATAAAATATTATATTGAAAGTTATGTAAGAACAGAAAATGAAATTTTTTATATCAGTTTTTATTATAAATATACTGTATACTTTGTTATATATATATATTTTTTTAAGTTTTCTGTTTTCACACCGCCGGCATATCAGTTACAATAAATTGTTTTCTGTAGCTCGCATGTCAGCTTTGTTGTATAGATTGACAAAGAATGTAAAGAGTTATTACATTATTATTAGAGTCTGGGAAAGTCAGTGACAGCTCTAATATACTGCTTGAGGCCTAGATAAGGTACTTTAGTAACACTGTAACCTGTATGTAGGGAATCAACAAGGTAAAAGAGGAGAGAATATTTAAAAGAAGAAAAACTGCTACAAGAGGACATAGTTTTAAATTAGAGGGGCAAAGGTTTAAAAGTAATATCAGGAAGTATTACTTTACTGAGAGAGTAGTGGATGCATGGAATAGCCTTCCTGCAGAAGTGGCAGCTGCAAATACAGTGAAGGAGTTTAAGCATGCATGGGATAGGCATAAGGCCATCCTTCATATAAGATAGGGTCAGGGGCTATCCATAGTACTTAGTATATTGGGCAGACTAGATGGGCCAAATGGTTCGTATCTGCCGACACATTCTATGTTTCTATGTATATTCATATAAGGTCGTCTATGCATATCCCCTGTAGCATTCTAGACTCTGAGCGAAGGTCTTTAGTAACATCAGTTCCTGGAGACTTTTTAAGGGGTGGTCTCACCTGGAACACTGGTGGCATATCACTAGGATATAACTTATCTGGGAGCCATACCTATATGTTGAACGGAGCGCCAAAAGTTCATGATAGAGCACCTTGTAATTCCAATCACTTCTATGGCCAAGCCAGTGCTTGGCTATTTTCGGCACCCCCATAAAAATGACTGGTGGGCAGCCACACATGTGCGGCGCACTCTTGTTCTATTTGGGAGCTGAGTTCTAGTGGTGGAAGGTGATAAAAAAAAATATATATATGTGCATATATATTGAACCTTAACGGCGCTGCTGCAGAAGACAGGACTCAGGTGCATAAAATAAAGTTGGTTCTTTATTTGATAAAAGTCTACGCGTTTCTGGGGCGGACTGCCCCCTTCATCAGGACAATGGGTCCGGAGCTGAGTTCTAGAGATAGACACCCTAGTGATATGCCACTAATGTTCCAGACAACCTTTTTAATAATCTATGACATTTCTCTGTCAATTGACTTCCATCCTTCTCACCCACAAAGCACACACACCCTGCCGTACTGGCAGTACAGGAAATGTGTGACTCCCAAATAGCCACCCCATAATATTTTAAAAACAGAGTTTTTGGCAGACTAATTAATGCATCTAGAAAAAAATATAGAAAATGATAGCTGATTTTGTTTTTCATATGATACCACATACATTTTGCTTTGGCTAATGCTGCTGTCTTTTTTTTCTGAAAAGTAGCAAACCAGGATGCTGAGCAGTGCTGGTGCACCTCCCAGCTAGTCAACGGGATTCCAGGACTCTCATATAAAGGGTTCAGTGACACTATACTACTATTAGCTAGTGATTATGGCTAGGTTTCAGTGTGTGTTTTTCTATCTCTGGTCTTTTCATTTCCAAATTCACTCCTGGCTTGAATTTTGACTAACTTCATGTCCTATTTCTTGGTGTTTTCAACAACTGAACACTGGTGACTAATCAGCTTAATTGTGGCTATGCTCTAAGCTTGGTATCAGACAAGAAGCATAACAAGAACCTATGCATAATGGAGCTCCACTTACTAGCAAATACCATAATTATTTAGGGCGTTTTTGTCACATATAAAGGAGTTCTTTAGGCTTTTTATAAAAACTGGCCATTCTTCTAACCTGTGTAAAAAAGATTGTTTGATTAAAACTTACCCATCTCTTGCTCAGCCATTGCCGTCATCCCCACTGCACTCACACAGGCTGTGGGCTAGGTCCTGACCTTATGTGTGCAGTCTTTTCCTGTTTAGCTGAATAATAGTAAATGCAGTGGAACAGGAAGAGAAGGGCACTTATTAGCCTGGGTGAGTGCAGCAGGGATGGTGGTAACAGCAGAGTAAGGGAGGGGTAAATATTAACTAAACACAGATTACAAGAAAGGCCTGTTTTTATTAAAAAAAAGAGCCCAGAGAAACCCTTTAAATATTTATTTTTTTTTTACTATGATTACCTCATTAAACACAGAGTGATAAGGTGTAAATTATGTAAAATTGATTGTAAAGGTGTTGTCAACTACAACTCACTCAACTACAAATTTGAGAGCACTGTCTACTTTCCAGTGCTTGAGCTATTGCCGAACAGCTGATTTGCGGGGTTGTAGGGTGTGGGACTGCCACCAATCAGCTAGCGATGGCCTTTCCTGAGGATAGACCATTACTTAATAAAAGGGGAACAACCCCTATATAAGCCACACTGAAGAATACATGTGGGTGAGTACATTCCATTTACATGAGGAATATAAAAACAATATATTCTGGCTACGAAATAAAAAAAAATCTCACATGGCTACAAACTGAGACAACAGTAAGCTCTTAACATTTTAATTAATGTGTTAAATAATATTATCTGATAGCGAAAGATTTGTAAAAATATTTACATCCATATTCATTGGCTCATAGGCCACTGCAAAGTCATTCTTGTGGTGGTTGAAGCTGTATTTCATGGCTGGATCCCTCTTGTGTGTTTTTATAAACTGCTCCAGAACGCCTTTTTCCTTCATCTTCTCCCTTATAGATTTTGATCTTATCAGAGGGACTCTGAATGATGAGAGTGGATTGATGAGTATATTGTACAACATATATAGATATAACCTGCATGCCTGAGTAGTTTTGTAGTAATTGAGGAACAAGATTACTCACTGACAGTTCTATAGCAAGCGTCTTTATTTCAAACTGAGCACTGAGGAATATTTAATCCCATCTAAATTGTAGACAGTATAAGCTTAGAAGGGCTGTGTAGACATGCACCAGATGGATCACAGTAACTCAGGTTGGATGATAACTCAAGTTTCCCGGAAACTTTATACCACCTATTGGTTGGCTTACTTTGAGCCCAAAGTTTATTGCCATTTTGCCTTAAGCCATGCCCCATTTCCCATTAAAGCACACTGGTAAATTATGCCATCTTGGCAAATATGTCTAAAATGAGATGCACCAAATTGTCTCATATCTTGTCACTATTTACCTCAGAATTCAGGCGCAGCCTGAATAGTAAATGTGAGCCATTGTGTCTACGCTGTTGATAATGCTGCATAACATAACTGTACATACATATCTAAATGTAAGCAGAGACAAAAATGTGTTTTACGATTAATCAGTACTGATCGTTTTGGGACCTAGCTTCAGGGTCTTCTAATTATGTCATTATGTGAGCTCCGAAAGAGCTATTCCCACCCCTTAAGTGGGTTAGAGCATGCTATAGGTTAGTGGTTCTCAACATTTTCATGCCAAGTATCCCCTAGTGCAAACCGATTAATCCCTTAGGCCTCATGCAGACGACCTTGCCGTTTTTTGCAGTCCGCAAACAGCGGATCTGCAAAAATCGGATGCCACCCGTGTGCCTTCCGCAATTTGCGGAACAGAACGGGCAGCCATCAATATAATGCCTATTCTTGTCCACAAAGCGTGGACAAGAATAGGACATGTTATATTTTTTTAGCGGGGCCGCGGAACGGAGCAACGGATGCGGAGAGCGCACAGAGTGCTGTCCGCATCTTTTGCGGCCCCATTGAAGTGAATGGGTCCGCATCCGAGCCGGTAAAACGGTGGCTAGGATGCGGACCCAAACAACGGTCGTGTGTAGAAAATGGTCTGAATTTAAGCTAGCAAGGAAGATGGCATAGATGGCAGTGGATGCACCGAAGTTATGTAGTGGCTGGTGTTTCTTCATAACTTCGGCGGATCCACCGCCAGTGCATGGAGGTATTAAGACAGGCATCTAAAATGCCAGACTTAATAAATGACCCTCATTGTAACGGATCACCTGGCACCCAGACCGGGTACCTCCGTCGATAGATGCTCCTAGTGCTTTCCGAGGACTCCAAGCACTCCACTTGACACCGTACGCACTGCAGACCCCACGAACCGCCGCAGCTTGGTTGGGGTCTCACCGTCCTCCACCCACGCTGGACCTACGACAAGGCTCCAGGCTCCAGTGGATGAACCTCTCCTACAGCCAGAGAGCAGGAACAGCTCTTACAAGAGCTAGTAGTTATGCCAGGGGAGTATAGCAAATCTTCAGCGTATAGCAATCCCCCAGTTTGATCAGTTATCCAAACACCAGTCTCAGCATGATGAAGGATAAAACAGGAACACTTTATTGAGGGCTACCCGCCCATATTTATACAGGTCTCCATCTGGTGGCTACGCCCCCAGGGGACCAGAATGGAGACTGCGACACACCGAACAGATACAGCACATCCCCACAATGCATCATGGTTTCCTCCTCTCTGCCCCAGAGACAACCGAGGGATAATCCAATTATCTCTCAGGACAAAGGGGAGATCGCCAATACACATGTGGGGACAACAGGACAGAAATCACCAGTTAAACACACAATGTCACACCCTCCCAGCAACCACAGACATTTAACATATTCCCAGATAGCTCAAGTCTGAGTGCATATCATTAGGTGAATGGCACTCAGACCACACGAATACAATTAAACTAGCCATCTGGGTACCCTCACATAATAAAATACAATGCCAAAGACAGATTTTAAGCTGTGCGGCCGGCCTGTGTTCTTTAAAGTTAGTATGGGCCATAATCCTGAGGCAAGAGGCTAGCAACCAGCCCCCTCCAAAACACCGTGGCGAGGTTGGTTTCGTCACACTCATAGTGTCCCCTAAAAACTTATTATGATAGGCTAATACTGTGCCACTGTGCCCACAGCAATAGAGCTAACAAAAGTCCCACCAATAGTAATAATTACCTCCCAGAGTGCCCTTAGTAGTAATAGTGTTCCTACAGTGAACCCAGTAGTAGTAATGTCCCCCATTGTTCCCCAGAAGTAATAATTAGTGTTGATCGATCTGATCTGAATAATTAGATTTTCCACAAAGCCGAATTTCCTCATGCCTTGTGGTAACGAATCGATTTTCTCTGAATGACGGTAAAAAAGAAAAAAAAAATCATACTTACCTTATCCATTTGAGCGTGAAGAGCTGACCACCGCCTTCTTTATTGAAGACCCTGCGCAAAATCCCATGCATCACTGCGTCATCACGGGCCGCTTGAGATTTCATGTTGGATCTTCCATCAAAATGGCTGAAACCGGCTTTTCACAATAAAATGGATGAGGTAAGTATGATAATGTTTGCCAGTACAAAAAATGCTACCTTGTAGTGCCCCAGGAGAACCAATGTCCCCATAGTGACACCTCCACCACCATCACTATAGTGGTCAAATGCCATACTTTCAATGAAAAATAACAAACGCAAATACTTGCCCACATACTGCTGTCAGAGATATGGTGCAGGACACAGGACCCAACCATTGACACCATCAATAGGGTTAGTTATTATTTTTATATTATGCTACTAATCTTTATTCCCAGAGCCCATGGCATATAGATCCCTGATGGTAAATCCAGCAGCTGCTTCAAACCCAAGTGATGTTAGAATGTCATATGACCCTGTGACATCACAAGGTCCTTACAGCTCATGGAGTCTAGACACAACCTGTATGCAGCCTGGCTCAGGTCTGCATCTGTCTTTGTTAGGCTACAGGCATTAGGCCTGAAGCCTATCAGAGTGAACGGTGGGGCAAGTAGACATTGCTCCTATGCTCAACACCTAAGGACAGCAATGCAGTTGAATATATGAAGGATCCAGTTCCTAAACTACAAATATCTAAAAACAATAGTCAAAAAGTTTGATTGCAATATCTAAAAATAAATTGAGAAGGTATAATTTAATGAAACATCACAAACCCTGAAATATTTTTTGTATAACTGAATATTTACAGACCTGACCAAGCCCTCTGACAGCTGGAGACAAACCAGCGCAAGGATCAACCACTTCATAGTTACCGAATGGAAACACCAGTGTTCAAGATACCTTCTGAGTGAATTTGTGAAACACTTGACTTTGCCTATTATAACTCAAAAACATCCTAGACTTACGTCATCACTTATATTTCCATATAACCTTCCACAAATGTTCTTGATGCCTATATTTACTTTGGAACCCTGAAACATTTGCTATCAAATAGTTCCTAACAATTTTATCAATGGTAATGGAATGGATTCAGATTATTCTTTTGTTAGGATAATGTTTTTATAAGAAAAAAAATCACTAGTGTGCATAATGCAGCCAAAATAACACTTGTAATCTAGTAGTACAATTCCCACACGAGTAAAAATAATTCAATATATAATAAAGTTCAAAAATTTTAGACAGGTGTAAAAATGCTTTAAAAAATAGAAGTGTTAATAGTTTATCTTTAAGTGAAAGAGCAAAAGAGAAATCTAACTGCCTTCAAAACAGCATTACGGTAATTCTTCTAGGTTCAATTGCACCCAGTTTTTGAAGAAACTCGGCAGGGAGGTCGTTCCAAACATTTTGGAGAAGTAACCGCAGATCTTCTGTGGATGTAGGCTTGCTCATATAATCGGCAGACTCAATGATGTTGAAATCAAAGCTGTATGAGGTTGACATCATCACTTCCAGGACTACTTGTTCTTCTTTACACTAAAGCTAGGTCTTAATGAGATTTGCTGTATGTTTGGGGTTGTTGTTCTGCTGCAGAATAAATTTGGATCCAATCAGATATGTGATGTAAGGCATAGCAGCATTCTATAAAAGGTTCTCATCTGTATTGAGGTCATCTTTCTATGGTGGATGGGCAAATCCTATTTCATTGTATATTAGATGTGGTATTAGTTTATATATAGATCATATACTGTACATTTATAGAATGCTGTTATACCTTGCTTACCCTTTAATTATCACAATATGCACCTGCATATTCATTTTACCCTGCAGGATGTACTGAGTGATTCTATTTTTGCTCCCTGATGGTCTTGATAGTGATCGATCTGCCTGTATTTATGAGCATTGAGGACAGCAGTAATAATAACAATTCCATTTGCTGAAATGCAGCTCCAAACTTTCAAGGAACCTCCATCATGCTTCACTGTTAACTGCAGAGATTCATTACTGCTCTCCAGCTCTTCTGTGAAGAAACTGCCTTCTCTTACTGCCAAATATTTCAATATGTGATTCATCAATCCAGATCACCTGCTGCCATTTGTTTCCACCCCATCTCCTATGTTTTCCAGCGCCTTAATTCAAACTGAGACTATTTATATATTACTCATCTAGCGTAGGGTCAATCCATCATCTACTTGGAGATCCATATCTATTAACATGATTAGTGATTAATTTATTTGATCTAAATTATTTTGTGACAAAGTATGTTAAACATCAGCTAATTGCTGGCTGCAGGGAGTATGTAAATCAGTGTACATCACTGTGCATTGCAGAAACATGCATGGCTAGTCCGCTGTTGTAGTAAAAAAAGTTATTGTGAGTCAGTATGACAGGCAGTTGACAAGCATCACTCTTAGAATCAGTTCACACTTTACTTATTTGGTAAGTTACGGGTCAAAAATCAGCAAAATTGGGGGAACTTTTGCACCTAAATATGTTAGTTGTTGTGTGGACCAGTTAAATGGAGATTGAGATTGGAGTGATCTAATCTCTGATGGGGAGAAACCTTTACAAAATCAAGGGTTAATAGAATTATGTATGTGAAAACAATGTGAACACCCCAAAATCAGTAGTATCAGTAGTATTTCACCTGAATCAAGGATTAATGGAAATACTTATGCATGAAAGAATGTGAACACCCAAGAATTAGCAGTATCAAGCCGCAAATTCACCCCAATTATAGAATAAAGGATTAATAGATTTACATATGGATAAAAGAAAGTGAACACCCCAAAATCTGTATTATCAGGCTGCAATTTAACCCTAATTACAGAATCAAGGATTAATGGAATTACTTGTGTATAAAACAATGTGAACACCCCAAAATTAATAGTATCAGACAGCAATTCCACTCCAATTACAGAATCAAGGATAAATATAATTATCTATAAAAGAATGTGAACACCCGGAAATCAGTAGTATCAGAACGCTATTTCCCCCAATTACAGAATCAAGGATTAATAGAATTACTTATGAAAAAAAAACACTGTTAACAACCCTAAATCAGTAATATTAGAACGCTATTTCACCCCGATCACAGAATCAAGGATTAGGCTACATTCACACGACCATATGTGTTTAGCGGATGTGCAAAAAAATAAAATAAACGAATAACGTTCCCTATGGCATCCATTTTTTTCGCAGAGCCATTGTAACAATGCCTATCCTTGTCAGCAAAATGGACAATAGGACAAGTTCTATCTTTTTTGCGGGGCTACGGAACAGACATACAGTTGTGGATAGCACACGGTGTGCTGTCCCCGTTTTTTGCGGAACCATTGAAATGAATGGGTCTGCATCCTATCTTAAAAAAAAATATGTTCTTGTAAATGTAGTCTTAATGAAATTATTTATATATAAAAGAATGTAAACACCCCAATATTAATAGTATGAGATGGCTATTTCACCCCAATTCCAGAATCAAGAAATAATGGGATTACTTATGTAAAAAAAACTATGTGCAGGGGCGTAGTTACAGTGGAAGCAAGGGAAGCGGCTGCTTTGGGGCCCTGACCCTTAAGGGCCCCATCCAGGAGGAGGACTAAAAGACTTTGTCAGGGCCCCCTCAACAGCAGTGGCGTCTCTAGCTTTCAAATTTTGGGGGGGGGGGCACACTGGGGGCCAGGACAAAAGTAGGGGGGGCAGCTATAACAACGATCCACTTACACAAGTATGCTTAGAAATGCTGCGATACTTTACCCAATACTTAAAACCGCAATAGGGAAGAAAAACTACAGTCACTCTGATTTCAACATGTCCTAGCTGCCTATTACTCCAATTCCAGCATCTACCGGCTGTGTTAGAGGTAAGTCCACTTCTCTTTGTCACATGGCATGACCCGATAGTATTGCTATCGGCGAGCACCTGAAGTACTTGTACTCAGTATTAAAAATACATATTTAGTGCATTCCTTTAAAAAATAACCTAAAAAATAATGAATAAAACAACAACCTCCTACTGCAATTTTTTAAGAAAACAAAGAAACACAAGATAAAAAAATTTGCTTTTGTTCTTACTGCAACTCGTAGTAAACCAAATGAACAACAATTGTAGTAAGTACTTAGAGTGTATCTGTTACTTAATCTATAATGGTTATACTGGCGACACTGTGTAGTAGGGGTTAACAAGCATATGCCAGGCATACCTTTGTTTGTAGGTTTGGATACTTCGCAATTTGATACTTTCCAATAAAACAAAACATGTTTTATAGCATCTCCATGACCAGTGCCAGAGTGACCAGAGGTCCGCTGACATCAAGCCACTCTGCCTGGTGATTGACACACAGGGCTGCCATGGGCAGGGGGCACTGTGTGTCAATCACCAGGTGGAGCAGGCATGGCGTCAACAGAGGCATTGTCGCCTGAGCATAACAGACCCTGGGCCTCGTCTGACACTTGGGCATGCTATAAAGTACTTTTTTTTATTGAACCAAAGCGTCCAAAACTATAAAAACAAAGGTATGCCTGGCAATGTCATATACTTGTTAACCCCTACTATATAGTGTCGTCGGTTTAACCACTTTATACAGGCACTTTAACTTTCAAGTATTACTGGATTAACAGATATTATAGAATAACAATTAAATAAGGAAACAGGTACACACTGCAAAATTAAGTGCAACATCACAACAAACAACAAAAATGCAAGGTTATCTGTAACGTATCTCCTGGCACCCCGACCGGGTACCTCCGTCGATAGATGCTCCTAGTGCACTCCACTTGACACCATACGCACTGCAGACCCCACGAACCGCCGAAGCTTGGTTGAGGTCTCACTTTCTCCTACCCATCCTGGACCTATGACAAGGCTCCAGGCTCCAGTGGGTGAACCTCTCCTACATCCAGAGAGCAGGAACAGCTCTTACAAGAGTTAGTAGTTATGCCAGGGGAGTATAGAAAATCTTCAGCGTATAGCAATCCCCCAGTGTCGATCAGTTACCCAAACACCAGCCTCAACTTGGTAAAGGGTAAAACAGGAGCTCTTTATTTGGACACACAAGCATTGATTTATACACATCTTCCAACAGGGTCTTGTAAAAACAGCCAATCACATGCATTTACAGTATTGAAACCTTTCCAGCAATTGTACACAAAATCCCCATCCCTCTTTCTGTAATGCAATCAACAAAATACAATGAGCATTGTCTATGACGCAATTAACTAACACACTGGCAGTGTCTGAGACGCAATTAACTAACATACTGGCATTGTCTGAGACGCAATCAACAAAATACAATTGCCAAACGTAATGGGCTAACTTAATCACTCACAGACAGAAAACACACATTTTTCCCAAAACACAGAAAACACCTCAAAACCCCACATAGCCCTATAATGTATACATCCATGGATAGCTCTGATCTGTGTGAACAACATATCCAAAAATCACCAAGATCCAAGCAGGGGTTCCTGAATTCCATGGAAGTCACATTTGGCCGGCCGCAAGCATGGCTTTCCTGCCCAAAACAGTTCCACAGATTTAAGCTGTGCTGCCGGTCTGTCTTCTCCTTCAAAGTTAGTATATGGGCCATAGTCCTGAGGCAAGAGGCTGGCAAACAGGCCCCTCCAAAACCCAGTGGTGAGGTTGGTTTAGTCACATTATCCTTTACTGTAAACTGCAACAAAATGTAAAATGTGTCACTTAAATGCAGTCATTCACACTAATAAAGCCTTAAGCGTGAGTTTTTATGGATTAATGCAAACCTGTTAACTACAAGATCCATATCTACTTTGGATGCAAGGCTGCACTCTATTGCCAATGTAGCTAGATCTGAAAGCCTTTCATAAGTCATTGTTGTGTGTAGGATTGATTTTTATTAATTCTTAGTGCAGAAAAGCTTATTTTACATGATGACAATCTGTAAAGCTCAAGGAAAGGAGCAGAGTAAGGCTCCAGAAAGTTGGTGAACTCTAGAATTGTGTCCACTTTAAGGGCATCTGATGACTTTTTTCTTTGTAGGGTTAGTGATGCCTGCTTCAGCTCAATCTCCAAGTTTTCTATGTTGCATGCATAGAATTTGGCCATTGGTAGCAATTTCACAAAAAGAAGAAAGGAATCCAATCAGGGATTCAAAGACTGTATACCTACCATGATCTCTATAGAATCTTTGGAGAATCGAGATTTTAGCTCAGAAATTATTCTGTCAAGAACAACATACATGAACATTTTAATGAAATCTTCTTTTTTGAGAAATATTTGTCTTTGACCTGCAGTTTCCAAAATGACGCTATTTCTTAAATGGAAAGGGGGCTGGTGATCTCGCTTTTTGGAAGGCGGCTCTAAAGAATCTTCAGTGGGTTATGATATTCCACACTTCATGCTCAGCTTGATAGTTTCTGCCCACACACTTTCTATTGTTGCAGAATAAGCAGAAGCTTCAGGTTCACTCTCTGGACGGCGAACTTCTTCAAGCTCTTGTGTGACTGTTCTCACATGGAGGATAGCTGATGCCAAGTCAAGATCTTTCACTTGTAACATGCTAGAGAGAGTCTGGGTCCTTTTCAATATATTTTCAAAAAACACTAGTGCCAGAATAAAACAAAGTCAATGAACTGGCGAATGGATTTTGCCTCAACTGCTACCTCAGCATGGGTTCCTTCAGCTAAAATATTAAGCGTTTCCAGCAGAGGGTCAAGCATTTTAAGTACAGCATTGCAGGCCGCATGTGGGCATGTCCACCTTGTGTCACTTAGTTGCTTAAGCTGGATAGTTGGCTTGCTTGACATTTCTTGTTGCACTTTACAAAATCCTGAGTGAACTACTGAAGTACTGCAAAACACATACAGCTTTTCTAGTTTTACAAAAAACTTAGATGCTGACTATACATTCTTTACAGTACCCACGATGACCAGGTTGAGGCGGTGATTCATACAATGAATATAAAGTGCAAAAGGCACCTCCTTTTTAATGCGTGCCATGCAGTCGGCCACTCATTACAGATGCTCCATCATAGCCTTGTCCAACACAGTCATTTTTGTCTATGCCTAAAGATGTTAGGACATGGAATATATATCATGTTAGAGATTCGGCATTAAGGCTATCTGCTGCATAAAATTGAAAAAAACGTTCATGGACTGTCTAATCATGAAAAAAATTATATTTAAATATAATTAAATATTACGACAGACAGTTGTTCTGTTTTACTTAGATCTTTTGTTTCATCGGCAATGATGGAAAAGGGACTTCCTTTAATGCTCTGTGCAATACCTTCTCTAACATTAGCAGCCATGATTGACAGCAGTTCATGCTGAATAGATGGGTGTAGATATCTTGCATTTCTTCGTCCACCTTTTTTGTTTCTTACAATGCTGTCTTTTTCAGCAATTAAATATAAAATTTCTCGAACATTTCCATGATTGAAATTATCTGCATTATACCGATGCTTTCACTGGGCAATTTTGGTCTTGGCAGTTAGCAGCAAAACTTATTGTTTCTATATAATGCCTATTTTTGTTAATCTCTCTTGTATGAGCTTCAGTCAGATCCTTCATGATCAATGTATCTTGGGTTACACTTTTTTTTTAAATCCTCCCATCTGACATATGAATCTTTGTGTGATGCAGACTTCCCATGCTTTTAAATTCCCTTTCCACTTTCAAGTGCATTTTTCCAGTTCGTGTACCCTATGTTGACAAATGGTACTTTTTTCACCTGCCCATGGAGATAACGCCATGGGAAACAGTACGCTGCATCCTGGGAAATAGAATACTCCAACCATTCAAATGATTTAAACCACTGTGGTTGGAATGACCTGAAGCGCTCTCCCATTTTTTTAGAGGGATATTTTTTTAATACAGGCTGTCTTGGCCCTTCTGTGGTGTGTTTTTTCACTGGTGGTAGCAGATGTTTCTTCTCTTCATCATCATCATCAATTTTTTTCAGCAGTGTCACTCATATTCAACTTCATCCTCAAGCTCTTCACATTTCTCAAACAAAGAAGAAGGACCAGGCTGACTTTTTTCTTGTTGTTGCTGCTCTTCAGCCTTCTTGGCCTTAACATTAAATACTGACTAAAATGAACGGATGTCCATTTTCAACTAATGAGTTAAATCTAAGAAAAAAAAAATAAAGCATGTTCTTATGGGACCCTTAACCAGAATGAGCTCACACAAGTATATATAAATTTTGTACCTACTTATTTACCTCTTTATTCTAAACAAATGTTTTCAACAATGGACAAATCTTGTATATACATACCGCTAAATACTAAACATCTACCATGCCTTTAGGAGACTCAGTCAGGTGTTTTGTTTTTAATTTACACTATTCACCTTTCAGGATGAGTAATGTTATATTTGGATAGGTCAAACAATTCTGCACGCGGTCATACCACCTTTTTTGGTGGGAAAATGGTGAGTTAGTAAAATTTTTTCTTTTGGGAGGGGTTAAATTATATATTTAAAACAAATAAATTTGTCCCCATAGGGAACTTGCAGGAGGAATCATTTGATTGCTTATAAAAATCAATGAGGTACATATGTACTGCACTGATTCAAGGAGATCTGCACTCTATCATCATCAATAGGAGAGTCCAAGCAGCTATATAGTTTTTTATCATCCGACAAAATACTCGATTGGTAGTTTTAAGTATTTGGCATGATAGCACCGATGTGTCGACTAGAAATGTCGCGAACATAAAATTTTCAGTTCGCGAACAGCGAACGCAAATTTTTGCACATGTTTGCGAACGGGCGAACCGGGCCACAATAGTGATGGAAAAGTTGTTTCAAGGGGACTAACACCTGGACATGTACCCAGCCACGTACAACACCAAGGGTCCCAGAAAGGTGAATTGAATTGATTTTTCGAATGGGGAGATGGTTAAAAAAAAACGCTGGCTCCCTCCCCTTTGCTTGAATCCACAGTCACTGCGTCTGTGCCGTGCAATTTACTGTCCAATCTGATATGAGTGCTATTTTCTATAGTTCTCTCTTCTCATCAGTTTAATTCCTGTTACGTCCCCAATCTGGGGTACATTTATTAAATAGATTTTTCGAACAGGCAGATGGTTAAAAAATTGCTGGCTCCCTCCCCTTTGCTTGAATCCACGCCACGGTCACTGCGTCTGCTCCGTGCAATTTACTGTCCCACACGATATGAGTGGTATTTCCTGTAGTTCTCTCTTCTCATCAGTTTAATCCCTGTTACGTCTCCAATCTAGGGTCCATTTATTAAATATATTTTTCAAACGAGGAGATGGTTAAAAAATTGCTGGCTCCCTCCCCTTTGTTTGAATCCACACCACGGTCACTGCGTCTGCGCCGTGCAATTTACTGTCCCACCCGATATGAGTGGTATTTCCTGTAGTTCTCTCTTCTCATCAGTTTAATCCCTGTTATGTCCCCAATCTGGGGTCCATTTATTAAATAGATTTTTCGAACAGGGAGATGGTTAAAAAATTGCTGGCTCCCTCCCCTTTGTTTAAATCCATGCCACGGTCACTGCGTCTGCGCCGTGCAATTTACTGTCCCACCCGATATGAGTGGTATTTCCTGTAGTACTATTCTCATCAGTTTAATCCCTGTTACGTCCCATATCAGGGTGGGATTGCCTTTTGTGAAAAAAAAAATTTAGGCCGGGTATCTTCGACTGCCTTCACAGTGACAGACCAAACTCTGATACACCACACTGAATTGATTTTAGGAACCGGGAGATGGAAAAAACTGCTTGGTCGGTCCTCTTACTCCCAAGTTGGGGCAGTGCGCGTGCACGGAGCAATGTGCTGTGACACCCTATATGAGTGGGGTCTTAACTAGTCCTATTCCTATCAGTTCAATCCCTGTTACGTCCCCTATCCGGGGACGTGTGTCGAATTGATTAACCATTGTCGAATTAACGAACCATTACAACATCCTGGAATAATTTAGTTCTGAACTTTGTATTTGATTTGTATTGGAATTGTTGGGGATTTTTTAAATTGTCTGCATTATTTCTAATAAACTATTAAGAGACTTTATTGTGATTTTTTTATTTTATGTATTAAAAACCCACCCATACAACTTAAAAAAAGATAAATATTTTTTTAAAAAATTCTATGAAAAAACATCCAGCCGTCCCGATCGCTTTTGGTTTGATCATAATGAAGCAACGGCCTTATCATCTGGGGTGTGGCAACATTGCCAACACACTCATAGAGGTGATGATCGCTTCATTGCGATACGCAAGCCCCTGCACCACAACAAGGTAACGATCACGAAAGGGGAATTGACACTTGTATGTGCCTTTTTTTTATTTTGTTTTTGCAGGCACAGTGCAGCACCAGAGGCCAGAAAAATTAGGCATGTACACATGCCTGAAAAATAATGTTATTGTTGCAGCCACTGTTGTAGCAGCTGCCGGAAAAATTGATGTTTTAAAGGCAGAAAGGTGACTAAAACATTGCGGCTTGAATCCTAGTTGGTGGCGGAGAATTCATGTAAGTCATCCGGTATGCAGACATTAAATATAGCAGCGTGGGGACCATTTTGAGGCCAAGGCATGTCATCAGGCCTTTTGTTAGTTAAACGTTCCCCTACTGTCAGTCCCTTTGGGATCCATGCCTCATTCATCTTAATAAAGGTGAGGTAATCAACACTTTTTTGACCGAGGCGACTTCTTTTGTCAGTAACAATGCCACCTGCTGCACTGAAGGTCCTTTCTGATAGGACACTTGAAGCGGGGCAGGCCAGAAGTTCTATCGCAAACTGGGATAGCTCAGGCCACAGGTCAAGCCTGCACACCCAGTAGTCAAGGCGTTCATCGCTCCTCAGAGTGTTGATATCTGCAGTTAAGGCGAGGTAGTCTGCCACCTGTCGGTCGAGTAGTTCTCTAAGGCTGGATCCCGAAGGGCTGTGGCGATGTGTAGGACTGAAAAAGCTCTGCATGTCCTCCATCAACAACACATCTGTAAAGCGTCCTGTCCTTGCCGCCGTGGTCATGGTAGGAGGAGGATTACTTTCACCTCTTCCCCAGTTAGATTCCCGTTGTGCTGTGACATCCCCCTTATAATCTGTGTAAAGCATATTTTTTAGTTTGGTTTTAAACTGCTGCATCCTTTCTGACTTCTGGTAATTTGGTAACATTTCCGCCACTTTCTGCTTATACCGTCGTTCTCCTTCATCCTTTTTATACGAGGGTCCCTCAACAGACATGACAGCATGAAAGACCCCATTTGCACAAGGTTGGATGCCGAGCTACTAATTTCCCGTTCCTCCTCCTCACTGATGTCATTGACGGTCTGTTCTTCCCCCCAGCCATGTGCAAGACCACGGGTCCCAGATAGGTGACAACAACGAGCACCCTGGGATGCCTGCTGTGGTTGGTCTTTCTGCTCCTCAAAGCCACATTCCTCCTCTGACTCCTCTTCCTCATACTCCTCTTGCAGCGTTGCCGCAGGTCCAGCAAGCGATGATGACAAGGCTGTTTCTGGTGGTGATGGTGACCACAACTCTTCCTCTTCACGCTCATCTACAGCCTGATCCAGCACTCTTCGCAGGGCACGCTCCAGGAAGAAAACAAATGGGATGAGGTCGCTGATGGTGCCTTCGGTGCGCCTGACTAGGTTTGTCACCTCCTCAAAAGGACGCATGAGCCTACAGGCATTGCGCATGAGCGTCCAGTAATGTGGCAAAAAAATACCCAGCTCCGCAGAGGCTGTCCTAGCACTCCGATCATACAAATACTCGTTGACTGCTTTTTCTTGTTGGAGCAGGTGGTCGAACATTAGGAGTGTTGAATTTCAACGTGTCGGACTGTCGCAAAAAAAGCAGATGAGTCTGTGGACACAGAACAATGCCCTAGCTAACGCTTTCCCTATTGAATCAGCAGCGGCTACACTCTCCCTCCTCTCTCTATGGATGCAGATTCCGAATGAATCTAAAATGGATGCTGTCCTGGAGGTGGGAGGGTATGGAAGGGAGGGTGTGCTGCTGATTGGCTGGAATGTGTCTGCTGACTGTAAGGTAGAGGGTCAAAGTTTACTCAATGATGATGTATAGGGGGTGGACCAAACATCGCATATGTTTGCCCGCAGCAGCGAACGCGAACAAGCTATGTTCGCCGGGAACTATTCGCCGGCGAATAGTTCGGGACATCACTAGTGTCGACATGTACTGGTCATGTCAGGCAGCAAACGCTAACCTGACATGTATGGTATGCTGCTGGCCGCAGGTGGAACGCACGCCGGAGAAGAAAATGGCCGTGCGTTCCACCACAGGTAGGAGCCAATCAGGGCTGTCCATGTCATAGGTCGGCTGCAGAGGCCGGGTCACGTGGGCGCTGGCGCTTAGTCATGCGTTCCACCGCGGCACCCTGTGGGCGTGGTTATGCGTTCCACCATGTTTTCATCGGATTTTGCCCCTCAAACAAAGAGAACAAATATTTCAGAGGTGGTGGGGTCCCGAAATATTACTCAGGAACCTTGCGGAAATTTATAAACCTGTACAGGACAGTTTGATGAGGGGTGAACCTACCTCAATACGTGGAGTGCATGCCCAAAATTATTGGCCATACGTTCCAGCTATTGATCAATTAGATATTTATTACTGTTATTAATGCATATGTGTACAATGTCCACTCCATATTTAATGATGACGAAGGGTAGGCTTTTTTTATTATTATTAGTACCTGTATGTACAAGGTCTACTCCATGTTTAGTGGTGACATAGAGTACACTATCTACCCTATATTTAGCGATGACATAGAGGCTAAATCTATACAGGGAGTGCAGAATTATTAGGCAAGTTGCATTTTTGAGGATTAATTTTATTATTGAACAACAACCATGTTCTCAATGAACCCAAAAAACTCATTAATATCAAAGCTGAATATTTTTGGAAGTAGTTTTTAGTTTGTTTTTGGTTTTAGCTATTTTAGGGGGATATCTGTGTGTGCAGGTGACTATTACTGTACATAATTATAGTCAAAAAAACAAATATATACCCATTTCAATTATTTATTTTTACCAGTGAAACCAATATAACATCTCAACATTCACAAATATACATTTCTGACTTTCAAAAACAAAACAAAAACAAATCAGTGACCAATATAGCCACCTTTCTTTGCAAGGACACTCAAAAGCCTGCCATCCATGGATTCTGTCAGTGTTTTGATCTGTTCACCATCAACATTGCGTGCAGCAGCAACCACAGCCTCCCAGACACTGTTCAGAGAGGCGTACTGTTTTCCCTCCTTGTAAATCTCACATTTGATAATGGACCACAGGTTCTCAATGGGGTTCAGATCAGGTGAACAAGGAGGCCATGTCATTAGATTTTCTTCTTTTATACCCTTTCTTGCCAGCCACGCTGTGGAGTACTTGGACGCGTGTGATGGAGCATTGTCCTGCATGAAAATCATGTTTTTCTTACCTTGCAGACTTCTTCCTGTACCACCGCTTGAAGAAGGTGTCTTCCAGAAACTGGCAGTAGGACTGGGAGTTGAGCTTGACTCCATCCTCAACCCAAAAAGGCCCCACAAGCTCATCTTTGATGATACCAGCCCAAACCAGTACTCCACCTCCACCTTGCTGGCGTCTGAGTCGGACTGGAGCTCTCTGCCCTTTACCAATCCAACCATCTGGCCCATCAAGACTCACTCTCATTTCATCAGTCCATAAAACCTTAGAAAAATCAGTCTTGAGATATTTCTTGGCCCAGTCTTGACGTTTCAGCTTGTGTGTCTTGTTCAGTGGTGGTCGTCTTTCAGCCTTTTTTACCTTGGCCATGTCTCTGAGTATTGCACACCTTGTGCTTTTGGGCACTCCAGTGATGTTGCAGCTCTGAAATATGGCCAAACTGGTGGCAAGTGGCATCTTGGCAGCTGCACGCTTGACTTTTCTCAGTTCATGGGCAGTTATTTTGCGCCTTGGTTTTTCCACACACTTCTTGCGACCCTGTTGACTATTTTGAATGAAACGCTTGATTGTTCGATGATCACGCTTCAGAAGCTTTGCAATTTTAAGAGTGCTGCATCCCTCTGCAAGATATCTCACTATTTTTGACTTTTCTGAGCCTGTCAAGTCCTTCTTTTGACCCATTTTGCCAAAGGAAAGGAAGTTGCCTAATAATTATGCACACCTGATATAGGGTGTTGATGTCATTAGACCACACCCCTTCTCATTACAAAGATGCACATCACCTAATATGCTTAATTGGTAGTAGGCTTTCGAGCCTATACAGCTCGGAGTAAGACAACATGCATAAAGAGGATGATGTGGTCAAAATACTCATTTGCCTAATAATTCTGCACGTAGTGTACGTAACCGCCCAGATTTAATGAAAACAACAACACAGGTGGAATTGCCACAGAGGGTCCAAAATTGATACAGATCCTGTCCTATTCCCAGTGGTGTCTCCTACATACAGATACTACGCCAGGTAGGGTTAATCATGTATCAGTGAATTATACTGTCTGAGAAAGATACAAAATATGTATATCAAGTGGACATTTCTGATAAAGGAAAGCCCTAAAATTATGGTGCTGACACTTCGCGTGTCGATAGCAAATTCTATCGCGTGAGAAAGAAGATTGGATTCGGGGTTACTGTCAAGGAACCATGAACCAGACGTACAACAAGAGATAAGTGGAAATAAGAAGGCTTTATTGAAAATCAAGCTGTAAGGCAAAAGTCCAAACGGATGGCTAAACCGAAGCAGGGTCTTGCGAAGCCAGAGGTCAGGAACCAGAAGGGTAATCAGACGAAGCCCGGATCAGGAACCAGCAGGGTAGTCAGACGAAGCCTGGATCAGGAACCAGCAGGGTAGTCAGACGAAGCCAGGATCAGGAACCAGAAGCAGCAGCAGTCTTAGAAGCATGTGAAAACAGGAGGACCAAGCAAGGAACTGAAACCACAGACCTCCTATATATATGAGCTAGGCATCCAGCTCCTCCCAGTGGGAAGGAGAAGCCGCAGGGTGGGAGGCTACAAGAAACCCAGAAACCAAGATGGCCGCCAGCACATGTCAAACGAAGGAGAACAGCAAGAAGGTAAGACCATGACAGTACCTCCCCCTCAAGGGCCCCTCCTCCGCGGAGTAAAGAACGGTTTCTGAGGGAAGCGTGCGTGGAAGGCTCGGAGCAAGGCAGGAGCATGGACATCTGCGGAGGGAACCCAGGAACGCTCCTCTGGACCATAACCACGCCAATGGACCAAAAACTGCACCCGACCGCGGACCAGGCGTGAGTCCAGGATATTGCTCACCTCATACTCCTCACGATTGCCCACTTGGACCGGACGAGGCCGAGGAACCGAGGAAGTGAAACGATTACACACCAGTGGCTTCAACAGGGAGACATGAAACACGTTGGAGATCCGCATGCCAGGAGGAAGCGCAAGGGCATAGGCTACCGGGTTTACCCTGTGAAGCACTCGGAAGGGACCAACAAAGCGAGGCGCCAGCTTGGGAGAGGGCACTCGAAGGTTGAGGTTGCGGGTGGACAACCATACGCGGTCTCCAACTTGGTAGGAAGGAGCGGGCGCTCGTCTGCGATCAGCCTGGAGTCTCTGGCGCTGCGCAGAGACCTCAAGGGACCTCTGGATCTGTACCCAAGAAGCACGTAGGACGGAAAGGTGATCCTCCACAGCCGGAATATCCTGGGGAGAGAATACCTCCGGTAACACGGCAGGTTGGAACCCATAATTGGCCATGAAGGGAGACGTCCCAGAGGAAGAGTTCACCGCTGTGTTCCTAGTAAACTCAGCCCAAGGCAGGAGGTCAACCCAATTGTCTTGGTGATCGGAGACATAGCAACGAAGGAATTGCTCCAAGGCCTGATTGGATCGTTCTGCGGCCCCATTGGACTGAGGGTGGTAGGCCGAGGAGAAAGAGAGATGAATCCCCAACTGGGAGCAAAAGGAGCGCCAGAACCTGGACACAAACTGACTCCCCCGATCCGACACAATCTCCTTGGGCAAACTGTGCAACCGGAAGACCTCCCTGGCAAAAATCGTGGCCAACTCTTGTGCAGAGGGTAACTTCTTGAGAGGAACACAGTGGCACATTTTGGAAAACCGATCCACAATCATGAGAATGACCGTATGGCCTCGGGATGCAGGGAGGTCCACAATGAAATCCATCCCCAGGTGTGACCATGGACGCTCCCCGGTGGCTATGGGTTGCAAAAGGCCCAACGGACGGTGCCGAGGGGACTTACTCTGGGCACAAACGGAGCATGCCGCTACATATGCGGCGATGTCGGAACGTAGAGAAGGCCACCAGAACAGACGTGAAACAGCCCAGGACAGCTGATTCTTTCCAGGATGCCCCGCGGCCTTGGAGTTATGGTAGGTTCGCAACAACCGAGTGCGCAACTCCTCAGGCACAAAACATCTGCCGTTGGGTCTCCCAGAGGGAGCACCAGATTGAGCCGCCAAAATCTGCTCACCCAGGGGAGAGGTCAAGCTGGTGCGAATGGCGGCCAGGATCTGATTCGGAGGTATGACCGAAGTCGGAATCGACTCCTCCCCGGACAGTTTGGAGTACTGCCGTGATAAGGCATCCGCTCTGATGTTCTTGAAACCGGGTAGGTAGGAGACCACGTAATTAAAACGTGACAAGAACAGAGCCCATCTGGCCTGACGTGGTGTCAATCTCTTGGCCTCAGAGAGGTAGGTCAGATTCTTGTGGTCCGTCAGGATGAGAACCGGAACCACCGAGCCCTCGAGAAAGTGCCTCCATTCTTTAAGGGCCTGCACGATGGCCAATAACTCCCTGTCACCAATCTGATAGTTGCACTCCGCGGAAGACAGTTTCCGGGAGTAAAACCCACAAGGAAGCAGAGGACCTGGTGTTCTACGCTGAGACAGAAGGGCGCCTACTCCCGTCTCAGACGCGTCCACCTCGAGGACAAAAGGCAACCCAGGGTTGGGATGCGACAGAATCGGAGCCGACACAAAGGCGGACTTTAGAGCCTCAAAAGCTCGGATGGCCTCGAGCGGCCAGACCTGGGGATTACTGCCCTTCCTGGTCAGATCCGTGAGAGGCTTGGCTAGCATGGAAAAGTCCCTGATGAACTTCCGATAATAATTGGCGAAGCCCAAAAAGCGCTGCAGGGCACGAAGACCACTGGGCTGGGGCCACTGTAAGACAGCCGAAACCTTCTCAGGATCCATGGAGAACCCCTCAGCGGAAATGATGTAACCTAAGAAGGTTACCTGGGATCGGTGAAATTCGCATTTCTCAAGCTTACCGAACAGCTTGTTCTCTCGTAACCGTTGCAACACTCGTCTGACATCCAGAATGTGGGCCTCCATGGATTCAGAATATACCAAGATGTCATCCAAATAGACCACCACACACTGCTGCAACAGGTCACGGAAAACATCGTTGATGAATTCCTGGAAGACTGCGGCCGCATTGCACAACCCAAAGGGCATAACCAAGGATTCATAATGACCGGTCCTGGTGTTAAACGCGGTCTTCCACTCATCGCCCGCCTTGATCCTTACCAGGTTATATGCCGCCCTCAGGTCGAGTTTGGTAAAGACCGTGGCCCCTTTGAGGCGATCGAACAGCTCGGAAATCAAGGGTATCGGGTAAGCGTTCTTGATCGTGATGCGATTGAGACCCCTGTAATCGATGCAAGGCCTCAACTCACCGCCCTTCTTTTTCACAAAGAAAAATCCAGCCCCTGCCGGGGACGAGGATTTGCGAATGTGTCCGCGTGAAAGCGCCTCCCTCACGTACTCGTCCATGGCCTCATTCTCCGCTACCGACAGTGGATAGACTTTGCGACGAGGAGGAACGGCACCAGATTGTAACTCTATGGCACAATCGTATGGGCGGTGCGGAGGTAGGGCAACCGCACGCACCTTATCGAATACATCCCGGTACTCCTCGAATTCAGGAGGCAACAGAGAGTCCGAGGAAGTACACAGCAACTTGACAGACCCATGGATGCAACTAGCCCCACACTGCGGTGACCACGAG